>NW_007253829.1:119874-138238 GCF_000164805.1 Carlito syrichta | reverse complement strand
CGCAAGGGCGACGAGCGCCGGAGCGTGACAGAGCCCACCCCGCCGCCGCCCACCCATCAGCGCGCGCCCCTTACCCGCGCGCCTCGCAGTCTGGGCTTCACGGCTGGGCAGCCCGGGTGGCAGTGGGGTCTTGGTTACCTGTCCTAGGAGGTGCACACGCCTGTGGGCTGGTGCCTGCTGACGCCGACGCCCCCTAGGACCCGAGTTTGCAGACTTTGGGAGCCTCCGGGTGCCGGAGCTGGAGTGGTGAGGGTCGATCTAGACTCTGACAAAGTGGGCAGCTTGACCAGATAGTGCCCAGATCATCCGGGGACACACATGTTCGGGTCTGAGGCTACACAAGTCACAGGAGGCTCTGTGTGGTCTCAGACTGCCCTTTGTGTTCACCAGTGGTAACATGGAGCCACAAGAAGCCACATGCAATCACAGTGTCTCATGAGGACAGACATCATGATCTTCATGCACAACCACACGTGGCACACGCTATCTCAAGAAGCCCCTCATAGCTATAATGAACGGCCGTTTACCCACAGCCATGATGCCCACACTGCTGGGCTGAGGGGCTGGACACCTTCTGTTTCAATGTCTAGGATTGAAGGGAGGGAGCCAAGTCGCACATTTTCTGAAAGAATAGGGGTCGGCATTCTGGGAAGGCCCCCATGGACGCATACACCTGGATTTCAAGGTCACCTTCTCCCAATACTTTTGTTTGTTCTCCCCAAACATGTGGCCCACCAGGTCTCCAGCACCGAGGACAGCGCTCAGGCTGCCCAGCCCTCTCTATACGCAGCCCTCCCAGGCCAAGCACTGGCTGAGAAGAGAGGCCAGTTAGAAGAGGGTAGAACACCAAAGAGCAGAGGTCAGGGAGCAGAGGTGGAAGAGCAGACGTCTCTTCAGATCCACTAGAGACCACCTGCCCTGCGTGCATGTGTGCTCACAGCTAAGCAGATGGGGAGTGAATGTGTGGGGGGTCTGTATCCCTAGTATAAGGAGTGTGTATGCTCAGGCCTGTCTGTGTGCAGCTTATAGTGGTGCAAATGTGCACATGAGTGCCTTTGAGTCGCTTCCAATCTTTACCTTCTTCACTGTCACAAAATCTCAATTCCTGGGAGAGCCGCTCCTGCTTGAACTCAGGCTCAGCCTGACAGGACTCCTCCAAGAAGTGTCATAGAGGCTGTGTGGTAGGATTTCTCCCAGCAAGTGACATGGCTGTCAGAATCACCCCTCACTCCCACTCCCACTGGCCGCAGATTAACTGAAGATCTGCTGGCACTCTGGAGGAGACTCGGAGGGAACCAGAAGACCTGGCAAAAAGAACGCATCGCCCCAGACCAGACTGGACTAGGGAGGTAGGCAGATAATTTCTCTATAGGTCAGGGGCCAACTGAGTGTTTCTTTACAGAGCAGGGGACCCAGGAGCCGGCAGCGAGCCTCAGGCCTGGCCTCCTCTGCGGCACTCAGCTGCAGGAGCACTCCAGGCCCTCATGTGGCTCCTGGCAGCCTCCTCTTCAGAGTGATGTCATGGGACACATTTAGCCTGGCCTCCAGCAGGATGTCGCATCCGGTTACTTTCCCTACAGATGTCTCTGCTACTTGTGAATATTTTAATTCGAAAACCTGCATTGGATCTGTGACTGATTACAGCTGAGCCAAGAATTTTTCTTTTTTCCTCTGAGCATGGCTTGGCTTCTGAGGGATGGGGGCAGGAAGACCCTGACCCTATTTGTGGGATCATGACCAGGTCTCTCTCCTCTCTAGGCTTGTTCTCTCCACTGAGTAAGGGGACTTTCTTTTTCTTGTCCTGGATTTCCAATGTCTTCTTCCCTCTCTTTGGGTCTTCATCTGTGGACTATCTGTGGGCATAGGCAGCTGTGACTCTGAGGCCTCTGGACTGTGTGGGTATGGGTATGACAGCCATGGAACCCAGCAGGAAGGAACCCAGGGCCCAGAGATGTCCACGCCAGGTTGGAGAGCCTTTGGATAGCCCTCTTAGCCAGCAAGCTTAGCCACCATAGTGGCTAGCTCTATTTACACTGATCTCCTCCCAGGCCAGCATCTCTGTTTTCGGCCCTGGCACAGGATCTGACCCAAAGGATGCAGAAAATATTATCCCATTTGACAGAGCAGAAAACAAACCCAGAGAGGAGACCAACTGCCTCAGGTCACACAGTTGTTCTGGGCTCCTGACTCCTAATTATTTATTCTTCATTCATTTACTTTTTCACCAACATGTGTTCTGTGTCTGGCTTCCTCCTGGAGACTAAGGGTGTTGGGGAGACAAATAGGAAGCAGCAATAACAGCGGTTCAGCATGGTGAGTTTATGATGACAGAGTTTATCCTAGCTTATCTCAGGGGAAACCTCCTGTAGGAGAACGTATTTGAGTTGGGCCCTGTATCTTGGGGTAAGAGTTTGCCTGATCCTGTTTGTGGGATCATGACCAGGTCTCTCTCTTCTCTAGGCTTGCTCACTCCACTGAGTAAGGGGACTTGCTCTTTCTTGTCTTGGATTTCCAAGGTTTTCTTCCCTCTCTTTGGTGGGGCAAAGGATACCACCCCTAGTTCTGACTCTGATTCTGTCATGATTTTCAGTCGTGGGAAAGCCTCTGTCTCTTTCTGTTTTCATTGGTACAAGATGGAACCAATCTAGAAGCTTCTGGGTATCAGAAATAATTAGCCATGATTCTGCTGCCTTTTCATCATTGCAGTTGAGTGGTCACCCTCTGGACCTGCAAGATCCAGTGTCCACCCTGTCTAGTCTGCTCGTGGCCATAAGAACCAGCCTTGGATGGGCTCAGTCACTCTGGGCTCAAGTTTTCTGCAATTAGTACATCTGGACTATGCTTCTCTGACTATGGTGGATCCTCTGTTTTTTATAGTTTCTCAACATTTTGGAACACTCGCCTATATTTTTATAGCTTACCACATTAGAAGTACCTCTTTCTGGTAGGATTCAGAAAACTCACTTTTTTAGCTTCCCTTGCAGCTAGGGGTAGACAAGTGACTTAGGCAGTGCCACTGAGACATACTCTCAAGAGCCTTTGATACAAAAGCCAGAAATGAGTGGGAGAAAGTTCTGCACATGGCATCTGTCTTGCTGGCACAAGAATGCCAACAGAAACCATGGATGGTGGATGGTTGTGAGAGTTGTTTCTAAAAGCTGAGGTTGTTTCTTGAGTCACCTCAAAATTTGAGCCTTTTAGAGGTGAGCACATTCTTTAAAGTGCTATTTTCTGCTTAAAATAGTAAGTGCAAATTTTGTTGTCTGCAGCCAAGAACTCAGATGGACCCACTCACTGTCCCATAGCTAAAGGTCTTTCCAGTCTTCTGAAGGGTGTGGCTATAGAGCTGGGCACAGAGCATGATGCATCTCCCATCCCTGTCACTGCATACACTAGGAGATGGAAGTTCTGGCAAATGGGGCTGTATGTTCTGAGTCAGATCTTTGCTTCCCTTTATTCTGACAACCACAAATCTGGAGAAATGAGCCCCAAACTTGAGATCCAGCAAAGAATCCACTCAGGAGAACTACCCCATCTGGAGCAAAGGCCTTGAACACATGAAGGAATGGGCAGAGAATTGCACACAATGTTCAACTGTGTCTTTTTGTTTAATAACAGTGTGTTTTTTCTTAGATTAATAAAACTGTTCAATTTTGGAAAATAAAGAAAAATAGAAAATAAAATCACTTGTAATCTCATCTGCCAATTAGATTGCAATAATAACCAATTTGTGTATTTCCTAATAATAATATTATTATCATCCAACATTTATAATGTGGCAGGCATTATTTCTGAGCACTTTACATATGTGCTATGGACTGAATTGAGTCCCCTCCCCATTCATATGCTAAAGCTGTAATCCTCAGTGTGACTGTATTTAGAGATGGGGCCTTTGAGGAGGTAATTAAGGATAAATTTGGTCATATGGGTGAGGCAGCAGGCCAACAGAACGAGTGTTCTTATAAGAAGAAGAGACACCAGGAATAAAGACTATGTGACCACTAGAAATTGACCTTCCATATGACCCAGCAATTCCCTTATTGGGATTATACCTAGAAGAACTCAAATCATTCTACAAAAAAGATACCTGCACACCTATGTTTGTTGCAGCTCTATTCACAATAGCAAAAACATGGAAGCAACCATGCTGGCCATCGAAGCTGGACTAGATTTTTTTAAATGTGGTACATATATACAATGGAATATTATACAGCCATAAAGAAGGACAAACATATGGACTTCTCAGCAACTTGGATGGATTAAGAGTCGATCATACTCAGTGATCTATCACAGAAACAAAGAACAGAGTTCATATGTTCTCACTCATAAGTGGACCTTGAACAATTATCATAATACTGTAAGAAAGGGATTGGCAGTAGTGGGAAACTGCCAGGGGAAGGGGGATGGGATTGGCAGTTGAGTGAAACTGCTAGGGGAGGGAGGGGCGCACCTCATCAACTAGGGTACCTGCATAATCAAAGTTTGTAGACCTAACCCTGTGGTACCCCACATCTTTAAAATAAAATAAAATTTAATTTAATTTTAAAAAATAACTATGTGACAACTAGAGAGAAGATGGTCATCTGCATGACAAGGAGAGAGCTCAACAGAAATCAACTCTGCTGTCACCTTCATCTTGAGCTTCTAGCCTCCAGAATAGTGAGTAAATAAAATAAAATTCTGTTGTTTAACTGCCAGCTTTGTGGTATTTTGTTATAGAGCTCTAGTAGACTAGTACAACATGCTAACTCATTTAATTCTTACATCAGCTCTGTCTTTTCCCCATGTACAGCACAGCTTAATAAATATTTATTGAAAGAATAAATGAATAAAAGAATGAATGATGGGTACTATTTATTCAGTACCTTATGCTGGTTTTTTTTTTTTTTAAGGTGGAAAGGCAAGATTTACTGAGAGAACAGAAAAGCTCTCACAGTGGGAAGGGACCCGAAGGGGTTGACCTATGCTGTTTTTTTCTAAACCTGACAACATAAGTATTTCCCAATATTATTACCTCTTTGCATTTTTAACAATGAATACATAATAGCCATTCATGCATTCATTAATTTAACAAGTATATGCTGTGCCCCAACTATGTGCAAGGTATTGCTGTAGGTCCTAGGAATGTAGCAGTGAACAAACAAAAAGTCTCTGCCTACATGGAGTGCACTTGCTCTATGAAAATACCACTGCCCATCTGTCAGACATGAGTTAACCCACTTATTTGAGAATGTTTCTTTAATTAAAAATTCTTTGATGATCTAACTAGACAGACACAACCAATGAGATTCTTTTCTTTTAAAAAGACCAATTTAATAACTGAAGGGCTCCTGGGATTTTCCCAGAGCCATGTGAAGACATAGATGAAGCCCATGGAAGTTGTCCTGAGTCCACTGGGCTGGGAGTTAGCATTGGTCCTGCCACTGGTACCTCCAGGGTCCTGAGGCGACCCCTGTGCATATGTCTCCCACTCACACAAGGTCAAAATTGAATGGGAAACACACTATATCCTACAGACTGAAACTGAAACAAACTTAAAGAAGATATAGATGAATGTTTATACCATTTGTAGATGGGGAAGGTCTTTTTACACATAACAAAGAGGGCAGTAACCACAAAGGAAAAGACTAGGAGATTTGAAGGTCTGACTACATGCAAATTTTTAAATGTCTGCATGTTCAAAAAAACCACCATTAAAACAATCTAAAGGATAAATAGATAACTTGAAAAAATATTTATCCCACTGACAACAGACAATGGTAGGCGCTGATCCCTGTGAGAGAAGGGAGGACCAGCATTCCATAAGCCCTAGCTGACTCATCTGGAAGTCCCCCCATTCACCAAGGCAGCTCAGCTCCATCAGCCAGGCCAGATTAGTTCAAACAATAAAAGCAGAGCAGAGATAATGAAGATGTGTGTGTGTGTCTGAAGATGTGAAGGTCTGACATCCTGAATCTTTTTGAAGCAGTGTGTTAAGGTGTGTCACAAACCCCCCCAAAAAAACAAAACAAAAGACAAAAAAAAACAACAAACCTCACCCTTTGACTTCACAAGTGAGTTTGCTTAGGAACTAACACAAAGGCATAAAGCCAGGAATTATTTGTTCATAAGGATTGTCATTGCAATATTTTATTTATTTATATAGTATGTATGTATGTATGTATTTAGAGTCGGGGTCTCACTCTGTCACCCAGACTGGAGTACATTGTCAGGATCATGGCTTATTGCAGCCTCGACCTCCTGAACTGAAGGGATCCATCTTCCTCAGCCTTCCAAGTAGCTGGGACTACAGGCATGCACCACCATGCCCAGCTAATTTTTAAAAAATTTTTTGTAGAGATGAGGTCTCACTATATTGCCCAGACTGGTTTTGGATTCCTGGGCAAAGCAATCCTTCCATCTCAGTCTCCTAAATTGCAGGCATGAGCCACCACACCCAACCACAATATTATTTACATTAGTGCCAAGTTGGAAACTGCCCTGATGCCCAGTCACAAGGTTGAATACATTTTTGTACATCTAGAGGATGATGTATACTTTGCTGCCCATAAAAATGATGATGCAGAAGATTGCACAATGACACAGAAAGATGTTTGTGGCATTTGGCCAACTGAAAAATGCAGGCTATAAAACAGCATATTCAGCATAATTTCAATTGTGTTTGAAAACATTTATATATTCATGGAAAACAATGGAAGAAAGGTTAATAGTGGTTATCAGGAGGTGAGATTATAAGTTTTCTTCTTTGTTATATTTATCTGCATTTCCAAATGTTCTACCATGAATATAATTTTTGTAGCAAGGGAAAATCTATTATAAGAAGAAGCCACTTCTAGCCATGTCTTGGTTCAGAAAGGACTGGATAAAGAGAAGCGGGCCATGGGAAGATTATCAGAAAAATCAGAGCAGTGCCCCCTCCCACATGACTGTGAACAACAGGGAACAGTAGAGGGTCAGTGCTCTGGGACCTGTCACCTCCTGAATCTGTAGTCTTTTGGCATCTGACCCAGGACTCCCCTTCTCCTGTGGTCATTAGAGGACCACAGTGAACTGGAGCTGGCGAGAGAAAACAGGGCTGGAGATGGATCTTCAAGGTGGCTCATAAAACCTGGGAAGCTGTTACAGAGAGAGGAAAGGGGGCAGAGGAAGAGCCTTTTAGAGGCTGTGGAAGAAAGCTTGAGGAGAGGCCAGGTGCCAGGAAGTCAAAGGAGAGGAAAATTCCCAAAAGATGGTGGTGCATACACGAGGCAAGCAGGTTGTGTCCCATTCCCAGAGTTCATTACAGGGAACTAAGAAATCAATGCCTGAGACACTGCCCATTTGTACTCAGAACTATGGAAAACAAAAACAGTGTTCTGGGAGGACACCCTCAGGGCCAGGAATGGAACAGAAGCACGACACAGTCTTTCAAAGGTGGAAAAAAACATTCACTAGACATCTGCTAGAGGGCGCTAGAAAGGTGCAGAGGGGAAACTGACAAAAGAAAGCCCAAGGATCAGGGACTGAACACCTGAGCAGGACAGCAAGCAGAGTGAAGGCCTGAGAAACCATCTGAGCCTGCTGTCCTGCCCTCCCTGATCCTATAGGGGCCCAGGGAGGGACAAGAACTTGCCCAAGACCATGCAGAAAGGTCAGAGTAAAACCAAACCAAATCTTGGGCTTTCTAACTCCCTCTCCAATGAGCTATTCACTATCCTCTAGGGAGAATATTTTTAAACTTTGAAATCATAAATACTTTGTATTACATAAATGACTTGAAACAATATAAAAACATTGTCATCCAATTCAATTTATGAGGTAAATATAGACACACATAAAACTTTATGTGACATCAAATTTTTAAACAACTAAAAATAGCCCAGTATTGAATATAAATACAAGCATGGAAATGTTAAATGAAATTTTAACAGATGGATTAAAAATATACATTGAATTTCCATGAAAATAAAATAGAATCTCTCTCCAGAATGCCAGGCCGATATGGAAAAGCAACCTGGGGTTATACCAAAAATTGAGCATTATCCAGGTTCAATCACATGATGAGCACCTATTCCACTCCTAGTAATTCTAAGGTATACGGATGCTAGAATTACCTCTGCAGCAGCTTCTTTAGAAAATGTCTGCTGTCCACCGGGTGTGATGGCTCACACCTGTAATCTCAGCATTTTGGGAGGCCAAGGTGGGTGGATTGCTTGAGGCCAGAAGCTCAAGACCAGCTTGGGTAACATAGTGAGACTTTGTTTCTTAAAAAAAAAAATTAGATGGGTGTGATGGTGTACACCTGTAGTCTCAGCTACTTGTGAGGCTGAGGCATGTTGATCTCCTAAACCCAGGAAGTCAAGGCTGCAATGAGCCATGATCATGCCTGGGCAACAGAGTGAGACCCTGACAAGAAAGAAAGAAGCGGGGGGGGGGGGGAGTGACAGAGAGAGAGAGAGAGAGAAAGAAAGAAAAAATCTGCTTTCACTATGCCTTTTATTCCATTCAAAACTGCCATGTTCACACAGTGTGATCCTGCTCCCTGGTCATCTATGATTGGTCCAAGTAACCAATAACCGATCCAATAGCTGGACCCATCATAGTTCTTCCCTGTGAATTTGGAACTTTAGTCCCTTTATGCAGAGAATACATATCTGCAGTGAACATGAAAATGAAGCAAATATGCCCAGAGATGAGAAACTGAAGTTAATTGCTGGATTATCTGTAGGGTGAATGAGGAATGGTGAAATCAGTGCAAAAAAAAATCAGACTTGAAGAGGACTCAGAAGCAAAACAAAACCCAGGTAAGAATTTTTGACCAATCCAGAATGGAATATGACCTTTTGGTGGCCCTCACTTCCCACTGGGCCCACATCCCTGATTCCAGCTGCATTCCTGCATTTGGGACATGTGAGATGCTTCCCAATGTTTGTGTCATCAATCCCAATTCCCTTTTAGCTGGCTTGAGTAGGTTACAGCTTTTGCTGTCACTTGCATTAACTGATATGCCTCATTTTCAGATGAGGAAATTGAGGCTTAGCAAGCTGAAGTAACTTGCTTGAGGTCCCGCAGCTGACCTGAGATTTGAACCTAAAGTCGCCCAACTCTCAAGTCTGTGTCCTTTTCATTATACCTATTAGCAGGAAAATTGGCAAAGGTCATACAAAGAGGAATTTATGAAAATTCAACATCTTTTCTCAATAAAATCTCTTAAAATTAGAAATAGAAGATGTCTTTTGTGAAGAAGGAAAAAGCAAGAGTTAATTCCTTGGGAAGAGGCAAATTGAATATAGGAGGCATTCTGTTTCTTAGTGGGAAACCATGGCAAGTGTAACCCCAGAAACTCCAGTAACTGGAGCCTTTACTGTCATTGCTGAAACTATTACAGCTGTGTTGTGGTTGTGGGGGCAAACCCTAGAGGGAAGGAAATAGAAGATTCCCTGCACTTGTAGAGACACCAGGGCCAACCACAAACTCTCTCTCAGTGATGACACAGCAACAGGGAATCTACCCAAAATACTAGTGCATCCTACATTCCAACCTCACTCAATATAATTTCCAAAAAGAAAAATTGGAATCCTTATAATGAAAACCCCCAAATGAGGAAAAGGTAATGGAAAATAAAATACCCAGGATGGACATGCTGGGCCAAGTGTGTGATGAAGAGAGGACAGTTCTATAAGGTGAATTCCTAGAGACTGTGGAGTAAGGAGTGAGGGAGGTGACTTGGCCACCTCAGACTGAAACCCACAGGGCCACACTCTCTTGACACCCTGTCACCACCTCCACTCAGTATGCTGGTATCTTGCTCAGCCTTCTGGCATTCAGGAGGCACTGGACAAAGATTTGGTGTTATAGAATTGTAGAATGAAAGAGAAATCCTTGAGCAGATGTAAACACCCGTAGGACCTGTTCCAGTGGAGAGTTAGAAAACAAATCACCCTGGGTACTACTTTTTGTGCCAGAGGCAGCATGGGTCTCTTGGGAGCAGGGAGGCTGGACCTCTAATTTATGCCCTTAGAAAGGATTAGGAAGGATTTCCTCAGAAGGCAAGGGGCAGACAGTTGCACTTGAAGGAAGAGGAGTATTGGGTAGACAAGACCATGCTCACCCTGCACCTTCTTCCAGGCAACTCTGCTCCCTCTGACTCCTTTCCATGGAAATTCACCTCCTTCTCCTCCTTGGGACTTTCCATTCCCACCACCATGCTCCTCAAGGGTAGGTCCACCCTGCCGGAGAATGAAGTTCAGGTTCTCTAGCCAGCCCAAGCCCTCAGAGCTGGTCGTGCTGCACCTCTTACCATATTAACCATAACTCCCTCCACGTGCTCTCTGCTCCACCTACTTGTGCTCTCTGCTCCACGTATCTGTTTTTTACTCCTACTAGGAGACCTATTTCTATGGTTCCTTGACTGAGTGTCCCTCCTGTCTCACCCTGGACAAGTCTATGCATCCACATCAGACTCTTCTTTCCAAGATAACCACAGATGATCCCACTGGAGGAAGATCACTCAGATTCCTCTGAGGATAGGAGTGCATCCTGCCTTGCATTTTTGTTTTGGATCACTCAAATTTAGTTCTGCATCCATATGTGGATGCAAAGAGACAGAGAAAAGACAATATGAACACCTAGAGGGTAGAAACTCCAAGGGAAGCACACAAAAAAGTTTTGTACTAAATAGAAGTATTTATGAGGTGGTTGAATATCTATGAAATATGAAAATAAACCTACAGAAAATATACAGGAAAAAAGATTTCATCAGAAACCAATAAAAATAGAAAATAACTGATAATAAACTTAAGATGTATGCAGAACATAGATGAAGAACACTATAAAACTTTATAGAAGGATATAAATGCATGAAGACATTCACTATATTCCTGGATTAAAATACTAAACATTACCAAGATTCTCCCACAGTTATGTTTATATTTAATGCAATCTCATTTTAAACTCAACAAAATGAATTTAATTTGATTTGAAGAATGTACATGTGTAATAGTGACCAAAAACACTTGTGAAAGAATAACATTAAATATTAAAATGACACAATAAGCAAACACAATAAATAACACAAAAATTAAATATGTGGTATCAGTACAAAAATAGATAGAACAATTGATTAGAAAGTCCAAATGCTAAATAAAAATACTACATGAAATTTTATAATTTTGCAACACAAAAATATTTGTATGAGGAGCTCTTACAAATCAATTGGAAAAAACACACCTCAAAGGAAGATGACTAAACAACACAGAAAAGAAAAATTGCAAATGGCTAGTAAATATTAGTCAATACCATGAGTAATCAAAGAAAAAGCCAATAAAAACAAAAAATAAGGTACATCTTTACTATCAATTATCAAAGTTTAAAGCACAATAATTGATTTCATTTGGAAAGTGTTTATGACATAGGTTTCAATCACCCTTTTGGGACAGGGAGGCCAATTGGCAAAATCTGTAGAAAGTTTAAGTAAGCACAATAGACCCAGAAAATCTACTTCAGGAATTTATCTTCAGGAAATACATGCAGAAATAATTATATCTGAATATTCAAAGGTGTTTAGCATGAGGTTACTGATAATATGGCAAATTTGAAGTAACTCTGATATCTAACAATAGTGGATTAGAAAAACAACTCATTGTATACCCATAGGACAAAATGCTATGCAGCAATTAAAAATAATTTCTTAAGACAATACACAATAATGCCAGAAAGTGGCATTATTATTTCATTTCATATAATGAAAGGAGTTATGAGATCCATTTTTCCAACAAATATTTATTGAGTGACTACTCTGAACTAGTAAACAGCAGTGAACAAAGAGAAGATATTTGTTCTCCTGGAGCTTACATTCCATTATAAATGATTATATCATTAGATGAAGAAAAACTTTCAACAAAATTCAACATCCCTCCTTGATAAAAACCCTTGAGTACTTAGGCACAGAAGGAAGACTCCTCAAAATAGTAGGAACCATCTACGATAAGCCCATAGCTAACATATGGCTCAATGGACAGAAACTAGAAGCATTTCTCCTGAAATTGGGGACAAGACAAGGGTATTCACTCTCACTCCTCCTGTTCAACATAGTATTGAAAGTCCTAACTAGAGCAATAGGACAAGAGCAGGAAATCAGGATGTCTAAATAGGAAAAGAGGAAGTTAAGCTATCAATCTTTGCAGACAATATGATCCTATACCTTAAAAGTCCAAGGGAATCTGCCAAAAACCTCCTTGCACTGATAAAGGACTTTGGCAAAGTCTCAGGGTACAAAATCAGTGTGCAAAAGACAGTTGCATTTTTATACACCAACAATAAACAGGCAAAGAACCAAATAAAAAGCACAATTCCATTCACAATAGACACACACACACACACAGTATGAAATACCTTGGCATCTTCTTAACCAGAGAAGTGAAATACCTTTACAATGAAAACTACAAAACATTGCTCAAAAAACAAAACAAAACAAAAAACAAAGAAGGCACAAACAAATGGAAAAATATTCCATGAACTGGAAGAATCAATATTGTTAAGATGGCCATCCTACCCAAGGCAATTTACAGATTAAACGCAGTACCCATCAAATTACCAATATCATTCTTCTCAGACCTGGAAACAACAATACAGAAATTCATATGGAAACAAAAATGACCATGAATGGCTAAAACAATTCTCAGAAAAAGAAACAAAGCAGGAGCTATCACATTTCCAGACTTTAAACTTTATTATAAGGCTACAATAATCAGAACAGCCTGACATTGGTACAAGAACAGGCATATAGGCCAATGGAAAAGGATAGAGATCCCAGAAGCAAAACCTCGATTTCTCGACCAACTTGTGTTCAACAAACCCACCACCAAAAACCACTGGGTAGAGGAGACCCTATTTGGTAAACAGTGCGGGAAAAGTGGCTGACCACATGCAGAAGATTGAAACAGGACCCCTACCTATCACCATACACAAAAATCAACTCTAAATGGATCAAAGACCTAAATGTAAAACCTCAAACTATAAGAATCTTAGAAGTCGGGCTCGGTGGCTCAGCCTGTAATCCCGCACCTTTGGGAGGCTGAGGTGAGTGGATTGCCTGAGCCCACGGGTTAGAGACCCGCCTGGGCAGCGAGACCTCATCTCTACAATAAATTTTTAAAAAATCAGCCGGGCGTGGTAGCGCATGCCTGTAATTCCGGCTACTTGGAAGGCTGAGGCGGAAGGATCGCTGGAGCCCAGCAGGTCGAGGCTGCGGTGGCCGGGAGCGGCCACTGCACTCCAGTCTGGGCGACAGAGTGAGACTCCAACTCAAAAAAAAAAATCTTAGAAGATGTAGGACACCCTTATGCACACTGGAATATGCAATCAATTCCTGATCAAAACCCCCAAAGCATATGTCATAAAAAATAAGATAGGTAAGTGGAATCTCATTAAACTGAAAAGCTTTTGCAAAGCAAAAGAAACCATCAAGAGAGGTGGGGAGACAACCCACAGAATGGGAAAAAATACTTGCTAACTGTATAGCTGACAAAAGCCTAATATCCAGGATCTACAAAGAACTCAAACTAATTGAAAAGGAAAAACAAAATAAAACAAACAAAAAAACCTGCCCTATTAAAAAATGGACAAAAGACACGAATAGACACTTCTCAAAAGAAGTCACATGAACAGTCAACAGATCCATGAAAAAAATCATTAGCCTCACTAATCATCAGAGAAATGAAAATCAAAACTACATTGAGATACCACTTAACCCAGTAAGAATGGCCATCCTTAATAAATCAAAAACAACAGATGCTTGCAAGGATGCAGAGAAAAGGCAATGCTTCTACACTGTTCGTGAGAGTATAAACTAGTACAACCTCTATGGAAAACAGTATGGTGATTTTTAAAAGATCTAGAAATTGACCTCCCATATGACCCAGCAATCACTTTTCTGGGAACATACCTGGAGGAACTCAAGTCATTCTACAAAAAACAAAGATACCTGAGCACACATGTTTATTGCAGCACTATTCACAATGGCAAAAACATGGAACCAACCATGCTGCCAATTGAAAGTGGACTGGATAAAAAAAAAATTATGGAATATGACATAGACATAAAGAAGGACAAATATATGAACTTTGCAGCAACTTGGATGGAATTAGTCTATCATACTCAGTGATCTATCACAGAAACAAATAACTGAATATCACATATTCTCACTCAGAAGTGGGTGCTGAACATTTATCACAATTCTACGGGAGAGGGATCAGCAGTAGTGGGACACTGCCAGAGGAGGGAGGGAGGGGACAGGCACATAACATCACTAAGGGTAACTGATCCTAAACCAGGGGAAGTGAGGACCAGTAGCAGGCCCAAATTTCACCTGTACATAGACCACTTATGTACCTAATCCTGACTTATACCCACATTTTAAAAATAAAATAAAGAGGGAAGAAATTATAAACTGGAACGGAAGGTATAAATCAATAATTAATTAAATGATTAAAATAATAAAATACAAATAAATAAAAAGAAAATGATGTGATTGGGAGTCAAGAAAGACACAAACTGATGTGTCAGAAGTAAGTAATTGGGCAACCCTCTTCTGGGCCCCCTCCCACTTGGGAGCTATTCTGTCTTAATAAACTCCTGCTTTAAAAAAAAAGAAGTAATTGCCTCTGAACCTGGGAATTGAGGGTGGTTTTTGTATTCTTTCTGGTGGTTTCTGAGTTTTCCAAACTCTTTGTAATAAACATGTATCATATTTGTAATCAGAAAGAAAAATTATAAATATCTTTTTCAAAAAAATGCAAGTGAAGACATATATTAAAAAATCAGCTTTTCAAAATTACAAGATTTGTTTTTCTATAAATATATTGTCCACTGCTATAGAGAAGACAGCCTGGATGGGGGTCAGGAACCAGCTGCTGTGGGAATAGAGGTGAAGGGGAGCTGCAGAGGTGGCTGTGGTATTCAGATAACACAAGATGAGAAGTGGGAGGAAAGAAAGGTTCAGGCAAAGGAACATCTTGTAAGTCTTTCTTTAATATCTTCCCCCACAAAATCATATTGATCCTGATCACAGGGCCTTTCCCATGAGTCAGTGTCATCTCATCCCGGGGCATGGCTGAGGCCCAGGCCTCCCCTGAGCAGCTGAGACAGACAGGTTGCTCACTGGCTTGATTCAATCCCTCATAGCCTGGCTTTTTAAAAAGTATCAGTTGCCTTTTTGGCAAACTGGGCTTCAGAATTGGCCACTAATTATGTGATCGTGTATTTTCCCCTTTCATTCATCAGATATGACAACCAACGCAGCCAAGTCCAACCCCATTCAGAGAAGCCTGAGGTCCCATCGTCCAACCCCTGCTCATCCTCAGGGACATCATGTAATCCCCTAGTAATAGCTCCCTGTCACATAGGCCACTCAGGTCATTGACCCCCCCCCCCATACCTCTTCAGTAACCCTTCTTCCATCCCAGTCTCCCTCCCACAAAGCTTTCCTGTGTCCTCTGGGCTCCAGAGCAGAAAACTTTCAAATGTCTTGGCAGTCTTGATAGACACTTCCTCCTCCACCTCCTGCTCTGATCTGTCCAGGGACACTGCTTCCTTGAAGCCCTCAGTAGAGGTTTTTTTTCTCACAGACCTCACTGAGGCAGGTTTGGGAGGTAGACAACAGCAGTTGTAAATTTCCTGTGGCTCCAGCTCCTTTATGGCCCCCTGTCCAGCCCTACTAGCTCTCAGAGCTGGTTACAGTAACCCTCCCTAAAATGGAGTATGGATGCTCTTTGAGGTTCTCATGTGGCTCCTAGAGTCAGCCGTGGATAGATCTTGCCCTAATCTGTACAGCTGATCATGTGGCTTCTTTCCCAGGTGCAGATGGATCACTGGGCTGAAGTGTGGTGCTTTCTCTTGGCATGAGTGAAAAAACAATGCAGCTCAGAAGGAGCTTTAGCCAAACTTTGTTATGACACACGTGATGGCTTGGCTCCAGCTTATAAGGTTTTCTCCTGCCTGGGTATTGCCATCGTCCTAAGGCAGCCTCCAAAAGTGATCCAGACCTTTAGGACCCCATTCCTACCTGAGACCCTGGCTCTCCCCTTCCACAGCCCTCACCTTATCCATCCCACACAACACAGCCTCAAGACTTTCCTGCACTCCTGCTGTTCGCCCTGCCATGCTGACCTTTAAGCCTCTACTGTCCCTCTTGCTTCCAACTCAGTACTGCCCATCCCTCCAAATCCCTATCAATTATTTTTCTCAGTTCTCGGGATTTTCTCCCTGTGCAGAAGCCACCATGAATGGAGCTCAATATTCCACTCCACTGCCCAGCCTTGGGCTAACCTGGGATACTGAGAAGAGGGGGTTACAGTGTGGTGGGTTGCGTGCTCTGACAGATACCAAGGTGCTGAGGGGCAGAGGGGCTCCTAGCCCAGGTATGCTCTGAGTCCAAGCTCAACCTAGAACAGAGAAGAAAACGACTGTCCAGTGGCCTAGATGTTCCTCTTGGACCACAGCCATGGACCACATGGACACTGGTTCTAGCCATGGTAAAGTAACCCGTTACTTGACTCCATTTCCTCCAAATACCACACCTTTTCTCTTCCCCATTCACAGTAAAATTCCCTGAAGGAATGGTCCTCACTATTCCCACTTCCCCACCTCATGGTCTATCTACCAAGGCATCACTTGCCAGAGTCACTAATGACTGCCATGTTTCCAAATCCAAGGTCATATATTTGTTCTCATCTTGTTTTGCTCAGCAGCTTTCCACTCAGCCAGAGGGAAACGTTTTCCTGAATATTTTCTTCTCTTGCTTCCATGACAGTACACTGCCCAGGCTTTTCTTCACTCCGCTGGCTGCCCCCTTGTACTCTCCCTTGCTGCTTCTCCTTAGGAACTGTCCTGCCTCTTACTGTTGGAGTGTCAGGGGCTGAATCCTCAGACTGCTCAGACTGCTATGTACACTCACTCCTCAGGTGCTCTCTTCCAGTCGCACAGGTGCAAGTTCTGTGTATATGCCAGTGACAACTAAATTCTTACTTCCCATCCTGACCTCTCTCCTGAGCTTCAGACTCCTACACCCGGCTTTCCTCTTGGTAGCTCCTACTGGACATCTCAGGGGCTTCTCCAGTGAATCATGGCCTTGTGGGCATCAGTATGGACATGCTTCCCCACCCTTCTCCTCTATAAGCAGTTACTCCTATCCTGAAGGTGACTGGTATAACCTGGTCCCTACCGCCACAGGGATTGGTGATCTAAATTGGACCAAACTATTTGAACAAAAGTTCAGGATTTTTTGTTTAGTGATTGGGTAGTAGAAGCTTCTATTGGTGAGAGTCAAGACTGGAACCAATGCAGTCATTTGCTCATGAGGGAAGACAGACTGAAGTCAAACCAACTGATAGAGAAGTGCTAGTGAAACTATGCAGAATGAGGCAACCCGTTCAGGTCCCCTCCCACTGTGGGAGCTTTTCTGTCCTCTCAATAAATCCTGGTTTCTCAAAAAAGAAAAACAAAACAAGAAAACTATGCAGAATGGTACTACTTCTGGAATCTTTAGTCACTGGAGTACAAGAATTCCCCTTGATACTTAAGTTAGTTTTACTTGTGCTTTCTATTGCTTGCCAGTTAAAGCTTTCTGACCCAGACAACAGGGAAAGCAGAGCTCTTGTATTTCCACCCCTACCACCCTGCTCTTCTGTGGTCTTTCCCATTTCAGTTTATGGCACCCCTATCCATTTAGTGACTTGGCCCAAATAATCTGATTTGTCCTTGACCCTTTATTCTCTCCCACCTCACATCCCACTGTCCCAACTCCTCACAGTTCTGTTTTAGCAATAAATACATGGAGGGCCCACATGCCACTTGCCACTCGGCTTCTCTCCTCCCAGCTCCTCCCTGGTGTAATAGACTCCTCACTGGTCACCCTGCTCCTGCCTTTGTCCTACCATTGTCTACTCTGCCACAGTAGCCAGACTCATCTTTGAAAGACCTACGTTAGAGCATGTCACTAGCCTGCCTAAAGCCCTCCATCTTGGAAGAGAATCCAGAGTCTTTACCAGGTCTACACAGCCATGAGTGATCCAGCCCTGTTCACCTTTCTGACTCATCCTCTCCATGGCCCCCTCCCCGGTCACACTGGCCTCCTCTTCCTCGAAGACGCCCCGGTCACTCCCATTGTAGGCCTTGTGTCTGCTCTGTTGTACCCAAGTTCAGGTCTGAGCTCAGATGTCCTCTCCTCAGGGAGGCCTGGCCTGATGGCCAAGTCTCATGGTGCCTACCAAATCAAACTCTGTCAATGCCTTTTATTTTGTTTTATTAAAACACATATGAACAGACACTTCACAAAGGAAGACATCCGAACAGCCAACAGACACATGAAGAAATGTTCAACCTCACT
>NW_007253829.1:67144-119694 GCF_000164805.1 Carlito syrichta | reverse complement strand
CAAGAACCTGGAGCCAACCATGCTGTCCATCAAAAGAGGACTGGATTTAAAAAATGTGGTGCATGTACATGATGTAATACTATGCAGCCATTAAAAAGAACAAAATCATGAATTTCGCAGCAACCTGGATGGAACTAGAGTCTATAATACTGAGTGACCTCTCACAGAAACAAAGATCCTAGTATCACATGTTCTAACTCATATAGTGGACCTTGAACATCCAATGTAATACTATAAGAAAATGACTGATAGTAGTGGAAAACTATGGGGGGGGAGGGAGAGGGGTTAATGGTAGTAAATATCTGTCTGGGGACGGGGAAACACCTTATCAACAAGGGTGCCTGAACGAAACGTACTTGTATACCTAACCCTTAACTGTACCCCACAATATCACAATAAAAACTATTGATTATAAAAAAAAATTAAAAAATAAAATAAAATAAAACACATATCGCCATTTGAAACTATCCTGTTTGTGCATATGTTCACTTCTTTATTGTCTCTTTCCCTTTCCTGGGAGTCCCTTGTTGGCAGGCCCAGTCTTGTTCATTGCCATATCCTAGGTTCTATTACTGTGGTTGTATTTCAGCAATGTTCATGGCCAAAACAGAAGTTAACATAGGCCCTACTGCCCCACTGCAACGGAAGCCAGAGTTCTCCGCCAGGCCTTCACGCAGAGCTAAGCTGCGGAGGCAGATGAGGTTCAGGGAAGAATCTATGAGACTTTTAGAGATTGCGGCTCCAGAGGGTGGTTCACATCAGTTCCCAGATGATCTATAGAAAAAGCGTCAGAGGAAAGGGGCCCAAGAAACCTCTGCGGCTGCAGTCACGGGAAGCCCCAACCCAGAGAGGCCCCGGGGCGGGGTGTGTGTGGGGAGGTCTCCAGTCACCCTGAGGTCTTTGGTCACAGATTCCATATCTGCTGGTGCCCGGAATTCCTGATGCCATAGTGACCACCTTGACTACGATGGGGGGAGGTTATGTCGTCTGGGAAGGAATGGGCCCTACTGCCATGGCAGGCCTCCGGTCAGACCTGGGACTCTGCCGGACCCAGGTCATTTAGGCCCAGGCTGGGGAGGGGCTGCTGCACACATTTCCTGGCACACGCTTCTTTTCTCCTGTTACATGAGCTGGGGCCTTGGCCACAGCTTCCTGCCCCCTTCTGAGATCAGAAGCCACAGCCACAGTCTCAGCAACTGCCCCACCAGGCTGGTCATGGCCGAGAGTGAACTGGAACACTTCAGTTCACGTCAGTCACACTCCCTCAGCCTCCGCCCCAGCAATCCCAGGGTGGGGTATCTATGATCCAGAGGCACACTCAGTAGTAGTCTTGGGGAGGGGCAGCTCTGACCCTGGATGGACAGGGTAGCTTTGGGCAGACCTACACTCAGCACAAGCGTGGCAAGCCTTCCACAGGCTCTGGGCATCCCACAGACCTGCTGGCATAGGGGTCCACATATAAGTTCTAGGGCCAGCTGTGGTCTAAAATCCCTAATCTTTGCTCTTCACTCAATCTCTTACTTCCCCTGACTGGCCATCTCTCACTCACATGACCCCCTGCCTTCCTGCCGTTGTGATTGGCCCATGGCTCTCTGGGAGCCAGTCTCTCTCTCTCTCTCTCATTTCATGCGCTGTTTCCTTTGCCTGAACACCACTCTCCCCTCTGCCTTCACTCACCTGAATTCTCATCTTAATCTTCAAGGGTCAGCTCATGGGATCCTCCTCCTGGAAGCCCTCCATAAACCCTCTGCCATCAGGGTGGAGGCACCCCTCTGTGCTCCCACAGCCCCTGGACATTGTGCTCCTCAATGAGGCTGCTATAGATCTTCCCAGAGCCACATTGACCCTTTATTTAACATTACTATCTCACCCTCCTCTTCTAAACATCCCTGGTTCCCTTGTTCTGCTCTACTTTTGCCAAAACATTTATCAGCTTCTAACATTGTATGCAACTTTTCAGGATCACATTGCCACGTTGTCTTTCTTCTTGCAGAATTTTACAAGGATGGGGATCTTTGGCTAAGTGCTTAGAATGGTGTCTGACGATTAGTGGGTGATCAATAAATATTAGTAGAATGAATGAACCGTAATTGACTGTTTACTTGTTGGTGAGCTCCTTGAGGGCAGGAACTAAAGATGAGCCACCTCTGTATACTCAGTACAGGATTGCAGGCAGAGCAGGCATCTATAAACTAAAGTCCTTAGCCCGGCATTCAAGGCTCCTACCATCTACAAGCAAGCTTTCTTCCTAGCCTCATTCGACAGAGGAGAGCAACAAGAGATTTTGGCTAAAAAGGTGGCCATTTGGGTTGGCTTTGCCTCTTTCTCTGGAGGTCACTCAGGCTGCCACTCTGCTAGTGCCTGCTCACTACATGAATGGGACAGATGCTGCTAAAATCTCCTGCTATCAGTGGACAATTGTACTTGGGTGTGAACAATTCTAACATCTGAGCATGTGTAGGCATCAGTATGGGTTGTGTGTGACCGTGGGATACTGCTCTGGGGACACTCAGAAATAATTGAGGGACAAGGACAGGTGTGGGTCAGGGAAATTCCTGCAGTTTTTCCAGTATCTAGAATTACATTTGGGGAGGGTTGAATTACAGATTACAAATCAATTAAGAAAGCATTTAGTCAATACTTCCCTAAATAGTAGTAGGGACAATGGATTTTTTGAGAGATAAAAAAGCCAATCGCAATACCTACCTCATGCTACATAATGAAATTAATACCAGCTGGATTAAAAAGTTTAAGTATTTAATCTCTCATCAAGTGGTAGAGGACTTTCTAAGAATAAAAGTTAATGGAAGAATTTATCCAGGAGAAATCAAAGTATATATCCATAGAATTAATGGTTGTGCATAATTACACAATAGAATACTACTCAGCAACAAAAAGGAATAAGCAATTGATACCTGCAACAACACAGACAGATATCAAAATAATGGCACTAAAAGGGGCCATACTAAAAAGGCACATATGCTATGATTCCATTTATATAAAATTCTAGAAAATGTAAAGCATATAGTGGGGAAGGGGTAGGAAGAAGGGATTATAAGAAGTATGAGTAAACTCTTGGGAATGATGTATGCGTTTATTATCTTGATTGTGGTGATGATTTCACAGATGTATTCATGTGTTAAAACTTATCAAATCGTGCACTTTAAAAAGTGCAGTGTATTGTATGTCAGTTGTATCTCAAAGCTGCTTTTAAACATGAATAAAAGAAATCACAAATAAAAAGATAAATGGATTTTTAAAAACTTTTAACATTGAGATATAGCTTATATATAATAATTTACACAGATATTAAGTATATGACAGTGAGTTTCTGCATATATATACACATTTGTGTGAGCAACAGTCAGATCAGGATCTAGAGTATTTCCAGTAATCTAGAAGTTTCCTTATTACTCAATATTCCCCCAAAAGTTACCAGTGAAAGGCTGAAAGGCTAATAGATTTGCTAGAATATAAATTTTATAAGGATATATGTGAAAATCACCACAAATTATATTAACAGGTAAGTAACAGGATGGAGAAAATATTTTCCATAAATATGATGAAGCACTTCTCACTTTCATATATGAAAAGCTCCTATAAGAAAAACATTTGAGACTTCAATGGAAAAATGGACAAAGGAAATAAATGAAGTCAGGAAAGCAGGAATGGAGTGAGGGAAGGAGGGAAGGAGATACTCAATCACTTATTCAATGATGGGATTATTGTTGGGCATTGACTAGATGCTGAGATCATAAGAGTAAATAACTGAGAAAGGTAGGAAAATGGCAATTAAAAGAGGAGGATAAAGTCTACAATCCCCTTGGGAAGCAGTGGTGCTGTCTGAGCCCAGAACAGATAGCTGATCCAGCCACAGAGGGTTTCTGGAAGGAGTTGTGTCTGAGCAGGAGCCTGAAAAGAAAGAGGTAGTGTGGGGGACAGGAGAAGAGGAGGTCAGCGTTCCAGAGTGAAAGAATAACTTGTGTAAAGGCCGGGGAAGGAAAGAAAGGAACATGAGTTGCTCAGGCTGCGTGAACCCAGGGTTTAGGAGCAGAAGAAGTGGAGAGAGATGAGGCTGGAGGAACAAGGAACAATGACCTTGAACACCAGGCAACAGAGAAACTCTAAAGGATTTTGAGAAGCCGGGAGGTGAGAGGACTGGAGTCAAATTTAGGAAAGATTGCATGTGGCTTCTGGGCGGAGGAGGAATTGACAGAACAGGACTGGAGGACAGGATTCTAGTGAGGAAGCTATAGCAGACATCCCAATAAGAAACCTTGAGAACAGGGGAAGGGGACAGAACCAGGAAAAGTTTCTCCTATAGGACTAGAGGAGAGTGCCTGGAGATAGAGGTGAGGTGAGCAGGCAATGTGGGGGTGAGGTGCAGGAGAGCTAAGAATGACCATGTAGCTGGGTGTCTGGGAAGGTGATGGTGCCAATCACTGGGCAAGGAATGTTATGGGAAGAAAAGGCTCAGCTAAAGGAAAATTACTCAACTTAGAATGTGGTGAGCTGCAGGGAGCATCTAAAGGGAGACATTGTCCTAGAGGTGGCAAGGAAGCTGTGAAATGATGGCTGTCCTGGACTAAGGAGTAGAGCATCAAGACTGTTTTAAGGGCAGGCAGAGGCAGAGGAACAAGTTATAGAGACTAGCAGGGGTTGTCAAGTAGATCCCCAGGAAGGTCTGGTCCTAGGGGGGTTGTTGAGCAGCAATATGGCTGCTGTTACAGGCTAAGGATTCTGAAACCATTTAGTGAGATCCCTGGAGTGGGTGCTCACTAAAATTGAAGCTCTTGTGCTTCAACTACAGCAAGGACCTCAAGCAGTTCTCTTTTCAGGGAAGCCTTCTTGGTTAGTGGGCTCACAGCCCACACCGGAGGAGTAACAAAGGAAAGATGAGGGTGGGAGAGAACAGAACTGATACCTAGACCCCAATTCCCTTCCTTATCATTTGTGATCCCTGGGCACTACTCGTTATAACTTTTCTTACTTCCCAAGAAGTCAAGGAAAGAAGGCATGATGGTGATCATATTAAAGGCACATGTTGGGGAATATTACCCAGTTATGTTTTCTTAGTACACTCTGTCACCAGCAAGGCTTCCTTAGTTCCCAGAGCTGAGATGTTAGGTATTCAAGACTTCCAGGAATAGATATCATCTCAGAAACAGGAAAAAAAAGTTTTTGAGTTTTAAAAGTCCAGACTCTTAAGGGATTCAGGACACAGGAATGAATGCAAAGTGATTTAGAGCTAGGCCTCTTGCCCAACTAGATAAAGGTTTCCTGGACTGGTAAAAGGGAGTGTTTGGGGTGAAACTATCCTAAGGAAAAGTAGAGATCCCTGGAGAAAGGAAGCCAAAGTCCTGTCCCTTCCTTTGACTTGGCCAGAAGGATTTAGGAGAACTCAGTGCAGAAGGGTACTATCTTGTCTGATAGAGCTAGAGGTTGGTGAAATTCTCAGAGTGGACAGTCTAGGCTGATGGGCCAGAGACCTTCACAGAGCTCCCTTGGACCTCCAGCTTGGCCCAGGAGCAATAGAGTCATCCGTCCTCTACTCCCAGTGGAAGGGTGCTGTGACCCAAGAGAGGGTCAGGTAGAAGGAGCCTAGGTCAGGAATGAGGAAGGATTTTTGTACTGACACATGAAAATCAATGTCTAAAGGATAGCATGGATTTGTGATGACATAGTCTGTTTCCGTCCCTCTCTCTTCCCTGATGTCCCCCAAAAGACTCCAGAACTTGGATGCAATCCTGGAAATGAAGGAAATCCCAGATGAATTTATCAAGTTTCACAGAGGTTTGCCATGGAGAATACATGTGATCATAAAAATAAATAATAGCTTTCATTTTCAAAAACATGGTGTGCTAGGTTATTTGAAACAAACAAACAAACAAGCAAAAAAAACATTAAAGACTTGATAAGATAGGGAGTACCAGAGTAAAAACTAAGGGAAAGTTCCAGAGTATTAGAAGTGCTAGAATAAAAACAGTGAGGGAAAAGAAGGGGAACAAAAACCTAAAGAGGTGTATAAAATACATTCTTCCACTTCTTCCATAAAAATATATACCAGTCCTATAAATTTGGACTTCAGTTTTGATGGCCTTATGGAGTGAGAAGTCAGAAGTCAAAATACAAGCCTGCCCTAGGTAAGGAGTATAATAGAATGCCCTTTCTCCATTAGCCTGTGAACCTAAAGGCCTACACTTTTAGAGTAAGAGTGAACCAGAAATGAATTTGGCAGCAGTGAAAGGAAGCACCTTTATCTTAGGCCTCAATTATTACCATAAATAATTTTTCAATAACTTTGAAACATGCACAACCAAAGATAGCCAGGCATACATGAAAACAAAGTACAGTGAATAAGCACCAGAAGAAGAAATAGATTCTCAAATACTTTAGACATTTAAATCATCAGACACAGATTATAAAACAACTATGTTTGGGGCCGGGTGTGGTGGCTCATGCCTGTAATCCCAGCACTTTGGGAGACTGAGGCGAGAGGACTGCCTGAGCCCAGGGGTTGAAGACCAACCTGGGCAACTTGGTGAGATCTCGTCTACAATAAATCAAGAAAAAAAAAACCGAGCGTGGTGGCGCACACCTGTAGTTCCAGCTACATGAAAGGCTGAGGCAGAAAGATTACCTGAACTCAGCAGGTTGAGGCTGCAGTGGCTGTGAGAGTGCCATTGCATTCCAACCTGGGCAACACAGTGAGACTCCAATTCAAAAAACCCAAACAAACAAAAACCAAAAAACAGCTATGTTTGTAATATTTAAATAAATGGTTCAAGCCTATAATCCCAGCACTTTGGGAGGCCAAGACGAGAGGACTGCCTGAGCTCAGGGGTTTGAGACCAGCCTGGGCAACTTGGTGAGTCCTCGTTTATACAATTTAAAAAAAAGATTAAATAAGATTAAAAAAATAAATGGGCAAGAAACTAAAAAATAATCTGAAATAAATGGGAAACTATAAAAGTGACCTGAAAATTTTGAAACAAAAGAAGTAGAACTTGTAGCATTTAAAAAATTCAACAGGTGGGTTAACTAACTTATTTGATTCAGCTAAAGAGAGATCTAGTAAACTGAAAGACAGGTCAGAAGGCATTATCCAGATTATAGTACAGAGACAAAAAGAGAGAAAGAAACATAAAAGGGAAATTAGGATATACAGAGGATCAAATAAAAACTACTAACATATGTTTAATCAGAATTCTAGATGGAGCTGAGAAACTATTTAGAGACAAAACAGATCTTCCCCCCAAAAAATGATGCAAGAAATCAATTGTTATGCTATAAAAACTTGAAAAAGCCCAAAAAGAATAAATAAAAATAAATCTGCACCAAGACACATTATAGTTATACTGAAGATCATCAAAGACAAACAGAATATTTTGTAAAGCAACCAGAAAGTGAAGACATTGACATCAAAGGAGTAGGAATTAGATTGGCAACTGATTTTTCACTTGCAATAATAAAACTGTGAGACATGGGAATCATGTACTGAATGTGCTGAAGGAAATAACTATCAACCTAGGATATTATCTTCGGAATAAAGATTACATTTTCAGAAACAAAAACTCGGGGATTTTGCAACTACTTCGTTCTCACTAAAGGAAATTCTAAAAGATATACGCAAGGCATTAGGAAAGCAACGTCAAAGAAAACACTGAGATGAAGGAAGAGCAGAAACAGTAAAAACATGGTGGGAGGGTTGTAGAGCTATACAAACACAGATTGCACACAACAACAATACTCATCTCTTCTGGGACTGAAAGAAGAAAAATCTACAAAAATGAGAAGATGTACGTCAGGAGGTAAGCAACTGAAATTAATTAATTCCAAGCTCCTGGTATTTCCCAAGAGGAAAATCATAATTAACTTTAGATTTTGATAAGTTAAGAATGCTGTAATTTCTGGGATAATAAGTTAAAAGTAGAAACAGAGTATATGACTTCCAAACTAGTAGAGAGGGGGAAAAGAATGATTTTTAACAATCTAAAGGAGCCAGGCTGGGTGGCTCAGCCTGTAATCCCGTGCCTTTGGGAGGCTGAGGTGAGTGGATTGCCTGAACCCGCGGGTTCGAGACCCACCTGGACAGCGAGACCTCATCTCTACGATAAATCAAAAAATTAGCCAGGCATGGTAGCGCTCGCCTGTCATTCTGACTACTCGGAAGGCTGAGGCAGAAGGATCGCCGGAGTCCAGCAGGTCGAGGCTGCGGTGGCCGGGAGTGGCCACTGCACTCCAGTCTGGGCGAGGGAGTGAGACTCCAACTCAAAAAAAAAAATTTAAAAATCGACTCAAAAGGAAATAGAAGACATGAATAATCCATAAAATAATGGATTCAGTGTGACCCCTAAATGGTTTCAACGGTGAATTCTACCAAACATTCAAGGAAGATACAGTTCCAATCTTATACAAACTCTTCTGGAAAATATAGAATGAGAAAACATTACTATGATACCAAAACTGGATAAAGATAACAAGGTACTATCACAAGCCATTCTTCTAGAGTGCCCCTATGCTTTATTATCCAAACCAGGGCCCTTTTGAGAGTAAAAAGAAAGGCTATTAATAACGATGTCAGAACAACAAGTGTAAACTGGGGTTGTCTCAGGTTAACCAGGAAACATGGTCCCCTAAGTGTCATTCATAAATATAGATACAAAAATCCTTTAAAAAATTAGGACATGCAAACTAGCAATATATAAAAATGGAAATTATATATGATGAACATGTTGGGTTTATCTGGCATATAGGTTATTTTAACATTAAAAAATAAATTAATGTGATTCACCACATTGAAAGATTAAAGAAGAAAACACATATGATCATCTCAATATATGTGGAAAAAATTTTGATAAAATCAACATCCATTTATGATAAAGACTCTTAGCAAACCTAGGAACTGAAGAGAACTTCCTTAAACTGATTACAAAGAGGAAATATACGCAATATACGCAGAGGAAGCATCATACATAATGGTAAAAAGACGAAATCTTTCTCTTTGAGACCTGTAACAAGGATGCTTGATATTATTATTTCTATTCAACATTATACAGATTATCCTAACCTGTGTAGCTTAAAAAAAAAAAAAGTAAAAGGTAGAAAAATACAAGTAGAAAAAAAAAAAATCTGTCACTATTCACAAATGACGTACTTGTATATGTATAGAAAAGCCCAAAGTATCTACAGTTAAGAATTTTGTATTGGTAAGAGAGTTTAGCAAGTTTGCTGAATACATAATCAATCTTAAAAAATCAATTACATTTCTTTATTGCAGAAAAATATATTTATTAACATGATATTTTTAAAAGATATTTTTAATATGCCAAAATATCAGATTCCTAGGGAAAAAAATCTAACAAAATATGTTTAAGTTCTCTACTGAGACAGTTTTAATCTTTATTGACAAACATTAAAGAAACAAAAAATACACTGTTTTCATGGGCTAGATGTCTCAGTATTGTAATAATACAATTTTACTGAAATTGATTTATGGAATAAATGCAATCTCAAAGTTCCAGAATTTTTAGGGGTGGGGGAAAAAACTAACAAGCTGATTTAAAATTGATATGGATAAAGAATAGCTAAAACACTCTTGAAGAAAAAGAACAAGGTGGAAGAACTTGCTCTACCAGATGCCAAGATGTATTGTAAAGTTATAATACTTATGACAGTGTGTGATATTAGTTGAAGAAGAGACACAAAGAGTAATGGAACAGAATACAGTGCCCAGAAAAAGACCTGCACCCACATATCTATCAAAGTGTGAAATGTAATAGAGGCAGCAATGCATATCAGCAGGAAAAGAACAGCTTTTGCAAAAAATGGTGCTGGAACAAATGAAGCATGGAAACAGTTACATCAGAGCCCTTTCTACAATCCTGAGTCAATTAAAGACATTTGATGTGAAGGGTAAAACTAAAGATTTTTAGAGCAAGTACAAGAAAATTCTCATGATCTGGAGGTAGAGAAGAATTCTGAAAAGAGTTACAAAATGCACTATGTATAAAGAAAAAATCTGACTACATTAAAATTTAGAATTTTTGTTCTTCAAAAGATACCATGGAACAAAAAGACAAACAAAGTAGGAAAGATATTTGCAACACATATAATCAACAGACCATTAGTATCTAGGTTATTTTAAGGACTGTTACAAATAGGAAAATTTAAGACAATCCCACAGAAAACTGGGCAAAGGTTGAACAGGCACTTTACAACAGAGGAAATCCAAATGATCAGTAAACATATGAACAGGTTATCAACCTCACTGGAAATCAGGACAAGGAAAATGTAAAACACAATGAGATATCATTTATGCTTACCAAATTGATATAAATGAAAACATTTTGGAAATTTCAGATAATTTAATGAGTTAGCAAGAATATGTAAAACAGGAATTCTCAGATACTGCTAATGGGAGTATATATTGTACAAATTTGCAAAATTGTTTAACATTATCTAGCAAAATTGAATATATCCCATGACTCAGCAGTTTCACTCCTGTGTGCTATGTATGTGTGGATATGTGTGAGTATGTATATAAAACCACAAATAGAATAGTTTAACTTAATGCACATTTATTGTCTTACGTTTCAAGAGGTGAGAAGTCCTAAAAGCAGGATATTGGTAGGGCTGCATTCTTTTTGGAAGAATCCTTTTCTTTGACTTTTCCAGCTTCTAAGAAGCTTCCTGCATTCCTTGGCTCATGGTCCCATTCTCTATCTTCAAGCCCAGCAGTGCAACAATTTCTTTTTTTTTTTTATAATCAATATTTTTTATTATGATATTGTGGGGTACAGTTAAGGGTTAGTTATACAAATATGCTTCGTTCAGGCACCCTTGTTGATAAGAGTTGTTTCCCCGTCCCCAGACAGATATTTACTACCATTAATCTCTCTCTCTCTCTCTCTCTCTCTCTCTCTCTCTCTCTCTCTCTCTCTCTCTCTCTCTCTCTGCTTCTATTGTCATGTCTCCCTTTCTGGGTCTGACCCTTGTGTTTTAATTCCCTCTTGTAAAGGCTTACTATTCCATTGGGCCCACCTGAATAATTCGGGATGCTCTTCCCATCTTGAATCTTTCACTTCATCACATTTACAAAAGGCTGTTTTGCATATAAAAAATAACATATCACAGGTTCCAGAGATTAGGACATGGACATCTCTGGGGAGGGCATTATTCTGTCTAATAAATATTTGTAAATGTATTCAAATACGTGTGCACCAGGATAATGTTTATGGCAGATTTCTTTCCAAAACAAACTGGAAATGACTCAAAGTCATTCATGTAAAGTTTAGAAACAGGCAAAGCAAAACTATTGTTTAGAAATATATAAGTGACAAACTATCAAGCAAACCAAGGAAGTGATAATCATAAAAGACAGGTTTGTAAGTTTTCTCTAATGGGGAGGAGTCATAATCAGAGGACAAATGTGGGAGAGTTCTGGACCTTTGGCAATTTTTTTTTAACCTGAGCATTAGTTAAATGGGTGATTTCTTATAAATACTTGTTAAACTATGCATATATGTTGAATGCTCCTTTTCTGTATTTGTGCTCTATTTTACTTTTTTTAATGTAAAAATAAAATACAATTCTGTTTCTTATACTTCAAATACTGGAAAACTAAAGAGAATTAGAACATCTTTTAGAATGATGAGAGTTTGGCAAGATGGCAGGAACCATTGCTTTCTCTTTGGGACCTCTTTTCCTCCTACCCTGAGGGTGCTCTATGGAAAATGCAAATCCTCTTCATGGCCACTCCCAAACGTCAAATGTAGAGTATGGATTTCAAGAAAGCCTGGGGCTGTACCAGATTCTGCTGTGAGCAATAGTTTTCCAGCCACCAGAGTTGTTGTAACACAGTGCCTACCTGGTGTCTGAGCCTGGACTGTCTACTCCTCCAGACTCTGTGCCCCAATCCTGCCCAGGCCTCCTAGAGCTAGGCAGGATGTTGAGGTTGCCTCACCATGGAAACCTTCCGGCCTGGTATACATGCTCTTAGAAACAGAGAGAGGACTGCATGTGCAGAGGGGACACACAGGAGGGCAGGCTCAGCCTTCCTGATGAGTGGGGAGGCTAAGATGGTCACCCATAGGAGGGACCATGAACTGAGTCCCAAAACACAGAGTCATTCCTTAGGTTGTCAAGAGGACAAGGGCCCCCAGGCTGAGGCAGGACTGGAGATCAGGGTGGGGAGAACCCTGGGATTCACACTTGAAGGGCCTGGGAGATTTTGGTGATGGGAAACCTTGGGAAGAGTCTCAGGCTCTATTGAGAAAACATCCAGGCTAGATTTTTTAAAAATTTAGATTTAGGGGGTACACATGAGTGTTCATTACATGGACATATTGCAGGTGGCCCATTTGCCAGATAGTGAGCATTGTACCTTGTAGGTAGTTTCTGCACCCTTACCTCCATCATCGCTATTCTCTCCCTGCATCCCCTTTATTGGTGTCCCCCGTGTCTATTATTTCCATCCTTGTAACCATTTAGCTCCCATAAGAGTGAGAACATGCGGTGTTTAGTTTTCTGTTTCTGAGTCAGTTAACTTAGGATGATGATCTCCAGCTCCATCCATGTTGCTGCAAAGAACATTATTTCATTCTTTTTTTACGACTGTGTAGTATTCCATGGTGAAAATATACCACATTTTTATTATCTGCTGATTTATTGATGGGCATTAAGATTGATGCCACATCTTTGCAATTGTGAATTGTGCTGCAGGGAACTTGTGGGTGCAAGTTTCTTTTTTAATATAATGACCTCTGTTTTAGATACCCAGTAGTAAGATTGTTGGATCAAATGATAGATCTACTTTTAGTTCTTTGAGAAATATCCATACTGCTTTCCCTAGAGGTTACACTAATTTACACTCCCACCAACAGTGTATAATGTTCCCTTTTCTCTGCATCCACATCACCATCTATTATTTTTTGATTTTTTAATAATGGCCATTCTCACTGGTGCAAGGTGGTATATTCTTGTGGTTTTAATTGGCATTTCCCTGATTCTGAGTGATACTGAATATTTTTCATATGTTTGTTAGCCATTTGTATAACTTCTTTTGAGAGATGTCTGTTCATGTTATTCGCCCACTTTTTAAATAGAGTTATTTGCTTTATTTCTTGCTGATTTGTTTGAGTTCTTTGTAGATTCTGGATATTAGTCCTTTGTCAGATGTATAGTTTGTGACTATCTTCTCCCATTCTGTAGTTTGCTTATTTGCTTTGCTGATTATTATTATTTGCTGTGCAAAGATTTTTAGTTTAAGTACCACTTATTTATTTTTGTTTTAGTTGCATTTGCTTTTGTGGTTTTAGTCATAAATTCTTTGCCTAGACAGATGTCCATAAGAGATTTTCCTAAGTTTTCTTCTAGGATTTTTATGGCTTTAGGTCTGACATTTAAGTATTTAATTCATCCTGAGTTAATTTTTGTATATGGAGAAAGACAGGGACCAAGTTTCATTTTTCTGCATGTAGCTATCCAATTTTCCCAGTACCATTTTTTTTTTTTTTTTTTGAGTCAGAGTCTCACTCCATCATTCAGGCTGGAGTGCAGTGGCACATTCATGGCCACCCAAGTGTCGACCTGCTGGGCTCTAGCGATCCTTCCACCTCAGCCTTCCAAGTAGCCGGAACTACAGGCATGTGCTACCATGCCCAGCTAATTTTTTGATTTATTGTAGAGACAAGGTCTTGCCAAGTTGCCCAGGCTGGTCTCGAACCCATGGGCTCAGGCAGTCCACTCACCTCGGACTCCTAAAGTGCTAGGATTACAGACTGAGCCACCGAGCTCGACCCAGCACCATTTTTTGAAGAGGGTGACCTTTCCCTACTGTATGTTTTTGTCTGACTTGTCAAAAATCAGTTGCCTGTAGGTGTTTGAGTTTATTTCGGAATTCTCTGTTCTGTTCCATTGGTCCATATGTCTGCACTTGTACCAGTACCACAGTTTTGGTTACTACAGTTTTGTAGTATAATTTGAAGTTATGTAATGTGATGCTTCTAGCTTTGTTTTTTTTTTTTTACTTTGACTAGTCTGACTCTTTTTTGGTTCCTTATACATTTTAGGATTGTTTTTTCTATTTCTGTGAAAATTGACATTGGTAGCTTGATAGGGATTGTGTTGACTCCATAGATTACCCTGGGTAATATAGTCATTTATCAGTATTGATTCTTCCAATCCATGAGCATAGAATGTTTCTCCATTTGTCTCTGTCTTCTACAATTTATTTCATCAGTGTTTTATATTTCTCCTTGTAGGGATCTTTAACCTCCTTGGTTAAATAAATTCCTAGGTTTTTCGCTACTATTGTACATGGAATTGAGTTCTTGGTTTGATTCGCAGCTTGGTCACTATTGGTGTATAGCAGAGCTACTGATATGTATATGTGGATTTTGTATCTGACACTCTACCAAATTCATTTGTCAAGTCCAGAAGTCTTTTGGAGGAATCGTTAGGATTCCTAAGTATAAGATCGTATTGTCAGCATACAGAGATAGTTTTATTTCTTCTTTTCAAATTTGGATATGCATTATTTCTTTCTCTTGCCTAATTGCTTTGGCTAGAAGTTCTAGTACTATGTTGAATAGCAGTGGTGAAAGTGGGCACCTTTGCCTTGTTCCAGTTCTGAGGGGGATGCATTCATGACATTGACTGTGGGTTTGTCATAACTTCTATTCTTTTGAGGAATTTTTCCTCTATGCCTATTTTTGCTGAGGGTTTTTTATCACAAAGAGATGCTGGATTTTATCAAATGCTTTTTCTTTGTCTATTGAATTGATCATATGATTTTGTTCCATTTAAAAAATAATTTATCATATGATTTTTGCTTTTAATTCTGTTTATGTGGTAGATCATGTTTATTAACTTGCATATGTTGAACCATCCTTGCATCCCTGGGATAAAACCCCCTTGATCATGGTGGATTTTTTTTTTATGCATAGTTTAATTCACTTTGCTAATATTTTGTTGAGGATTTTCATGTCTATGTTCAGCAGGGATATTGGTCTGTCATTTTCTTTTTTTGTTCTGTCTTTTATTGGCTTGGGTATTAGGGTGATATTGATTTAACAGAACTTATTTTGGTTCTAATGGAATTTACTTTATAAAACTAGAGGCTCTGTTGTTAGGTGAATATATAGTGAAAATTGTGAAAATCTTTTTTGATTGATTCCTTTATCATTATACAATAACCATTTTATCTTTTTAAAAAACCATTGTTAAAGTCTGTTTATCTGATAAAAATGGCTACTCCTGCTCATTTTTGATTTCCATTTGCATGGAATACTTTTTCACATCTCTTTACCTTGAGCCTGTAGAATTCTTTGTGTGTTAAGTGGGTCTCTTGAAGGCAGCAGATAGTTGGATTTTTTAAAAAATCACTCTGCTAGTCTATATCTTTTGAGTGGGGGCATTGAGAGACCATTTATGTTTGGGGTAAATAATGATAAGTAATGTACTATTCTATTCATTTTGCTGATTGTTTTCTGGTTGCTTTATTTGTTTATTTTCCCTATTGCATTGGTGTTCTATAATGCCTGTGAGCTTTATGATTTCCAGAGTTTTTCTACTGGTGTATTTTGACCTTATGTTTCAGTATTTAGAACTCCTTTGAGTATTTCTTGTAGAACTGGTCTAATGGTGACAAATTCCTTCAATCTTGGTTTATCTGAGAAAGACTTCATTTCTCCTTTATTTATGAAACTTAGTTTTGCAGGATACAGAATCCTTGGTTTACTGTTATTCTGTTTGAGGAGACTGAAGTTAGGGCTCCTATCCCTTTGGCTTGTAGGGTTTCTTCTGAGAAGTCTGCTGTGAGTCTGGTAGCTTTTTCTTTTTTTTTTTTGGTCTCACCTCTGTTAAAATTCTTTCCTTCACATGAACTTTATATAACCTCATGATTATATGCCCTGGGGATGACCTTTTTTGCAATAAATGGGGATTCTTTGTGCTTCTTGTGTCTGGATGTTTAAATTTCTGGCAAGACCAGAGAAGTTTTACTCCATTATTCTCTCAAATAGCCTTTCCAAACCTGTTGTTTTCTCTTCTTCCTCAGAAACACCTATGATTCTTAGGTTTGGATATTTTACATAATCCCACATTTCCTGGAGACTTTATCCTGTTCTCTTGATTTTTTTTTTCTTTATTGTTGTCTGATTGGGTTAATCTGACAGCTTTGTCTTCAGGTTCTGAGATTGTTTTTTCTACTTGCTCCAGTCTACTGTTGTTCCAGTCTACTGTTAAAACTTTCCATTGCATTTTGTACTACCCTAAATAATTCTTTCATTTCCAGAATTTCAGTTTTTTTTTTTTTTAAGGTGTCTATCTTTATGGAGAACTTTTTATTCACGTTCTGAATAGTTTTAAAAAATATCTTTATGTTGGTTTTCAAGTTTTTCCTGAATTTCATTGGGCACTTTTATAATCAATCTTTTGAATTTTGTGTCTGGAATTCCAAGATTTCATTTGGTTAGGGTAATTGCTGAAGAGTTAACATGGTCTTTTGGGGATATTGAAGAACTCTATTTCCCATATTGTCCGAATGATTTTTCTGGTTACTTCTTATTAGACTATTTCTTCTTATTTGAGGTTGGCAGGGAGCTGATGTAAGCACTGTAGAGTTTCCTTGTTTACATATATCCTTGACGTGGTGAGTTTCTCAGTTTCCAACTGTGGCAATCCTGTGCTGGGTAATTGCATGGGCTCAAGGCATCCTGAGTGACATGTGTGTCTTGAATAGTAATGTTAGCTGGGGTCTTCCCCAGAGCTGAGGTATTATATCAGATGTGATGGGCTGTGCTGTTGATCTCTGACCAGGAGGTGACACTTGTGGGAAAGAGCCAGCTGAGATCGTGGCTGTGGGCTTTCTGCTTGGTGTGTGTTGCTCTAAGGAAATGCCCAGCCAACCTAGGCAGTGGATGAGGCTGTGGAGATTACCCAAGTTCTCTGTTTTGAGCCCTTGAGGTGAGTGTAGGGGAAAAAGAGCTGAAGCTCCCCACCTGTGTGCATTCTTGGCTACCCCAGTGGGGATTGGGAAGGAATCTCCAACCACTGGGGTAATGCTATCGTGCAGAGGGGGCACAAAAGAGTTTACCTTGGGAGTGAACAATTGCCAGTGCAATGATTCCCACCCAGGTCCCCTGACTTATCCCCAGATAGGCTGCATTCAAACTAACAATATGCAGCTGCCTCAGCACCTTAGGTGTTCTCATGGCAGCTGCACATTGCTAGTGTTCACCTGCCCCAGCCAGGAACTATTTGCCACCAGTAAGAAATTAGTCACCAGTAAGGGTTGAGTTCCTGAGATATAGAGGCTGGAGTTGCTCAGAACTTTTTTCCTGCACCATCCATGTGAGTTTTGGAGAGCTTGGCTGTGAGTAAGACAGTCTCCCATAGAGGAATGGAGTCCCACAAATCTCAGGGGGCCCTCCGAGTCTGTAGCAGGAGCACGGAATTCAGGAATTCCCCTCATTCACCTCTCTCACTGTGCCCAGAGGTGACTCATGATCTGTGCTGTGATTTAGGCAACAGTCTGGCTAGTTCCAACCCAGGTCAATTGATTTTTCTCTTCTCTGCACTATGTGGTTATTATTGCTTCTTTGATGAGTCATGGGGTATGCTGATGGTCCCATTCCTCTCTGGGTGCTGAGGAAACTCTTTCTATCTTGGTTTACTCCATAGATGAAACACACCCTAGCTGCCTCTTGTTAGCCATCTTAATGCTTCTCCCCCCATAAGTCCCTATTAAATATATCTTTCTGAGAAACTGAATTTGTCAGTCTTTTTCTTCAGGCTTTCAGCTCTCTCAGTCTTTATGGGAAGGTTTGCATAGACCCGCTCACTGCAGAATGCTATGCTAATTAAAGGACAGTGACAAATCCAGTGATGATCCATCAAGCAGCTTTGCCTGAGTGAGAAAAAGTTGCCCTTCTAAGTAGGTGAATTACAGAAACACACTTTTCCTTCTAGTTGATGCACCCTTATGCCTGACTGGTTTTGAGGTCTGATATTCTATCCTCTCACCTCTGAAACTCAAAGCCCTTTGAAAAAACTTGTCGTGTGTGATTATATGAAGTGACTGAGCAGTCCTCTTGTGAGAGCTCTCAGCGAGGGTTGAGTGAACTTGTTCTGGGGCCCATGTGAAACATACAGCTCCATGGTCCCTGGCATCTTGTGTCAGGAGGGGGTTTATAAGGGCCCCAGGGTGTTCTCGTGGGCCTGCTCCTTTACCACAGAAGTGAACACTGTCAGAAGGTACAAGGTCTATAGTGTGCAGAGCTCTCACAGGGAGGCACAATGAGCTTCACCCTGTGTGGTCCAGGCTTGTGAGCTCCACATTCTTCAGATTCTGGGTCACTTTGTCCTTAATGCCCAATTACATACAACCCAAGCCTAAGTCTTCAGACATCAGTCAGCCCTCCCATGATCAGGGACCTGTTGCTTTCTCTTTGACTACTACTCTGGGTTCTTGGCATTTCTGCTCTAGTCTGCTTGTCACACCTCCCCTGCTGCTGCAACTTGTAGCTACCTGCTTCGTGAACTGGAAACCCAGCAGCAGGGAATGAGCATCACTCCTGGCACTCACAATGCCTAAGCCAGGTCTTCAGGCCTGAGATAATCCTGGGGTACTACCTGGGAACTTAGGGAAATAGATACAGATTCTGCAAAGGTGGAAACCCTTGGTGACTTCTTGAGCTGAACCTTGATGAAAAACAGGTCTGTGAGAAGGACTTTCTCTGAGAAAAGAGGATGACAGTTCAGGAACTCAAGGGCTTAAGCTTCTAATAGATATGCTCAGGAGAAAGATGTGTGTCAGAGACAGAGGGATGAAAATTTGTCCAATTTCCTTTCTCAGTCTCAGGGGACTTCCACCTCAGCAGGAATGGAATTTTATCCACAACTGACAGGTCTCTTAGGGAAAAGTTTAGTCATGGCATCTGAATTGGGAGGCAAATATGTGGAAATACTTGACTTTGAGTGAAGGGCATGGAGGGAGTTTCAACAGAGGCCGTGGGCAGCTGGCTTAGGATGCTTTGCACCTGCATGTGACTGTAGCATGCCTGGAATGTGGAGGGGCACACACACTGAATTCCATCTTTGTTTTTTCCGATCATCACCTCCAACTGTGTTCCTTCCTGCCACTCATTCCTGAACCTGCTGAGATCAACTCCTTGGATAGATTTCCACCTCTTGAATCACTTGCAGTATAAAAAAAATCCAGCTCTGTGTGGAGCCCCAATCTCATCTCTCTCCTTTCCCAGGGCTAGCCATCTCTGGCCACAGAGACTGAAATGATGGGCATGGGGGAGGGCATAGTCTGATCATTCTCTTTTCACCTCTTTAAGACCTTTTTCTCTGTGGCATATTAGGCTGAGGAAGAGGGGAAGGATGGAAAGAGATTCACATCACCTACAACAGGCATTCTAGCCATTCTCTGATCTGTGTTGCTTTGCAAGCTGTCCGGATGCAAGGATCTCTGTGGAAGGTGGGTCCCCATGGAGCATGTGCATGCAAGCTTCAGGACTCCCGGTAAGAACAAGAAGGGACCTCCCGCCCTCACAGTTTTCCATCAAGGGAAACCCCATGGCATGACCTCTTCCAAGTCCCTCTGCTCCAGTCCCTGTGGTCATCCCCCATCCTCTTCCTGATGCACTCCCTTGCCTGGCTGACAGTCTTCTTTATTGGGTTTTTAAGCCCTTCTAACTTTTAGAGGTCCACTCAGACCATGGGGAACCGCACGTCCTCTCTCTGCCAAACTGGGGGAAGATAGAAGACTCTAGAGCCCTCTGTTCCAGCGGTTGTCTTCCTGACTCAGAGAGGCACAGGGTTGGGATCCACTAGTCTTTTCCAGGGCAGTAGGTAAAATCCCACTCCGCATCCCGTTAAACTGTCATCTGACATTGAGGGGGCAGTTTAGAACAAGCAGATGGCTCTCATGGACAGCTAACTAGGAAGAAAGCAATGCTGAAGTTGTGAGATGTCTGCCCTTTAGAGTTGCTTTACATGGAGTCTTATGGAAGGGTTTTAGAATATGAAACATGGGAGTACATTTCATAACGTGTGCTATGGCTCATGCTTCTTATCTTATAGACCCCCAGGCATAATTCTTAGGAGTAGGAAGAAGGCAGGAGGGTGAGGAGGGGGACTGGGATCCCCAAATAAGAAGGACCCATTGTTCCCTGGATTGCAAGTAGTTCTAGGATCCTCTGTGGGGATTTCCTTTGAAAGAAAACTGGCTTGTGCTTCTCCTGGGTTCTAGTGCCAGTGGACAAACCATAAGTCACTGGAGGGACAGCAGCAGGGGTGATGTGAGCAGAGAGGTGTCTAGAAAGGCCGCTCTGACAGCTGTGAGAAATGGGATGGGAGAAGCCAGGCCTGAGAGCTGGGAATCTAGGAGTTCAGGCCTGGGCTGGGATAAGGGGGTGCCCATGGGAACAATGAGGGGGAAAAGATGGAATTCAGTGCCAAAGGGACCCTCTCCAGCCTTATATACCTCAAGAGGTGGGTGGAGCCATGAGGCATCAGAAGGCTGAGGTAGGCAGTGGGGAGAGAGGGGAGTCAGGAGGAGAGGGAATGATGTTGAGGCTCAAGTTGGGGAGAAGGAGCAGTGTCTGGTGAGCCCACTCAGAGGACAGGATAGGAAATACCAGGAAAATAGCAATGGCAGAGTCCTGAGAGGAATCAAAACCACGGCATTAAAGAAATTAACTGTGGAGTATGGAAACCGCAACCCAGACCCAAGTCAAATGGAGAAACTTTCTAGAAATGCAACACTGGGGACAAAGCGATTGTTTATAAAACATTTATTTTCCCTCAAGGAGAAGGAACCATTTTGAAACCTGAGACACAAATGAAAATGGCCTCAACCTCCCCCCACCCTAGCTCTGTTCAGAGACTCCTGAGAAGGCTCCATTAGAAAAATAAATAACTTTACAATAATGTGAATAGCAATGAAATAAACTGCAATATAAATAGACATGATTGCCAGTAACCCTGAGACTAAACTTGAGTGGTTCAGTTCCATAGCCAGATATTCAAGAGCTGACATCTGTCATTCCTGGACTATTCCAGAAGAATATTGGTGACACAGGACCCAAGCCCAGCTCTTAGCTCTGGGAGTTCAAGGGCCTGGACAAAGCTAAGGGAGAGCTGGTTGGCAGCAAGAATCGGACATAATCCAGTGTTCTCAGGAAGCTATTCAACTTCCTTGACAAGTCATTAAAGTCTCTTTCTTGGATGTGCAGCTGCTGTTGCTCCTTTGAAGAAATGAGAAAGTTGGGTCAGGTGTGGAGAAGATGGAAGGAGCGAGACAGGTGCCGTGCTCAGTGGGCATCCCAGCCCAGTTGGCAGCTTACCTGAGGTGTGGGCGTGGAGATGGGCAAGGTTTGCAGGAGTTTCTGTGGACCAGAGACAAGAGAGACCAGTCAGCCCTTGAGGGAAGCTGAGAAGACCCCGAGGGCCTCACTAGGAGCCATGGGTCCTCTGTGACAGAAGAGATACAAGATGGTAGCTCTGCTCCCAGCCCTGGAGGGACTGCCACCAGGGTAGAGGGCAGCAACCAGGAGGTAGAGGTGGAAATGCTGCTCCCGTTTGGGAAAGGGCAAGACAAGGGCATATGCTCTGACCTGGAGTGGGCCACTCTGGGGACACGGAGACCCCAGGGCCAGAGGGACCCTCCTTACCCTCGCACACCTCAACCTCCTTCAGATTTTTCCAGATGGACATAGATGAGGTATTTAAGAGTTTTGAGGCATTCAGGAAGGCAGCCAGGTTGGACTTCAGAAAGCTGTGATTCTACAGGGACAAAGAGAATGTGAGGTAGGGCTGGAAGGGGCTGTCTTTCTCCCGGCCTTGACATCACCTGCCTCCTTTCTTCACCAGTGTCCCCTCATCTCTGCCAACTCTGTCCTGCCCAGACCTCAAGTGGGACCCAGCTGCCCCAAGGAAACTACATCTGAGGTGGTCATAGCACATTCTAACAAAGGCCTGTCAGGCCAGGCCTGCCCCCTGACTCCAGGTGGACTGGATAAGGGGACTGTTTGAATGGGGGAACTTTCTGAAGCAGCTGCCAGGGAAGAATCCAAAGGGAAGGAAGCCAGATTGCCAACATGAACATTACAACTCCCACACTTGTGGCGAAAATACCCTCGACCACACACATGCTACACCAGGCAAAAGACAAAGGTTAAGACTCAGGTGTGACCACTCAGGTGTACTTGACCCCAAAGTGCTCAAGCCCAGAGCAGTAACCAGCAACGCAACGGCAGTGACTGGAAGGGAGGCAGTGGGTCCGCAGACTGACTCTCACCGTCAGGATCTCCCATTGTTCCTGGATTCCATCCTTCTGCAGAGGAAGAACAAGACCCCATGAGTACCGCCGGCCTGAGGCTGAGCAGGGTTGTCCTCACCCCATTCCCAGCTCGGCCTCAGCTACTCACAGGTTTGTTTAGCTGCTGCTGGATTTCTAGAATGATGTTCATGAAGTCCTCCTGAGTCTGAATTCCAAGGACCTTTGTGGGTAGCGGATTTTGGAGGCTGAGGGGAAGGAGGATGAGGAGGAGCTGGAGGCAAAAGGGTTTCCACATCTCTATGCTGCTAGGAGTACCGTGGTCCTCCCTGACCCTGTGGGGATCTGAAGTGGCCTGGCCTGCATCCACTTATATAGGTTCAGTCTGGGGAGGGGTGGAACCAGGGTTGATGGTAGAGCGTGGGGGCAAGCCCCAGATGGACTGATACTCTTTCTGATATGGGACATGTATGACAAACATCTCAACTTATTCATCGTTTTCTGGAACTCAAAATCAGTAAAGCTGGAAAAAAAAATTTGCAAAGGGTTTCTCCTCATCTCAGTTTCTCCTCACCTCAACAAGGAAGATAAGATAGAGTGAGCCCAGGTGAGAGGGCAGCCTGGCTCTGAGCTCCCCCGGGCCTGTCTGTGTTTCTGCCTAGCTGGCATCTGGTACTGTCATTCCCTGGACAGCTCTGGCCCTCTGCTGCCACCCTGACCTGAGAGGACACAAGTATGCCTGGCAACATCTTCCACATGACCAACGCTCCATGTGAAGTCTCCCCCACTCAGGAGAGCATTTCCTGAGAGCCTGGACTGTGGAATTATTCGCATTTAAGCCTCAATGTTTGCACTTCACAATTCGGGGGCAACTTCTTCAAGAATGGGCAGTGTGGGCTGAAGGCTCTGTGTGTCTGTCTCTCCTATGGCTCTTGTTTTGTCTGAGGTAGACAGAATAATTCCTACACAGTAGGAATGCATGTTCTAAATCTTTGTATTCTGGGTGGGCAACAAGAGAGTGACAGGCAGTGAGTGCTCAAACACTTGTTAATAATATTAGGAATGATATGGGCACCTCAGGTGCCCAGATATTGGAGCAGTAGATAGGATGTTTGTGGTCATGGGCAGAGTGCCTGCAGCCCTAAGCCCAACTCTGCCTGGGGAGCCCTTCCTCTGAGACATGCCTGACTCTGAATCATCTGGCAGGTCTTTATTGTCCTTTCTTCCTGTCTTGCCCGATGGTCCAGGCTAGATGAGGCTGCCTCATTTCTGGGCTTCCCCTGGCCCTCCACCAGGCATCCCATCAAAAATGAATCTCCATCTGTCTTCTCTATACTACTGGGCCTAAGGGGTGGGGGCAGGTTCACTCTGCATAGACTGGGCCCCAAGGAGTCCGTGTCTCTATCGCATGGGAGGGAGGGTGCACAGGTTGGGGTTGTGTAGGCCCTGGGGATGGTTTACCGAGCCAGGGGGACAGGTCTATCTATCTGGGCCCATTCAGGTGGCTTTTTCCTGATCTCTCTGCTCAGGTGGGCAGGAAATACCTGATGGTCTTACTTGGCCAGCCAAGAGACTTGAGCTGCCTTCTGTCGTGACAAAACCAGTCAGTGTGATCAGGGCCACCAGCGGAAGAATGACTGAGGTCACTGGCAGACTAAATGTGACATGTGATGCCAAGGAGGAGAGGGCCCAGAGGAGCTCATCATGGTGACTGAAACCTGGATCCCTGTTGGTGGCAGGCACCTCAGAAAATTCCACTAGGTTTATGGAGAGAATGATGAGAAGGAGCAGGTGTGCCCCTCTGGTTGGGCTTGATCCTAAGGGCCAGGACCTCCGACACTGTGCCCCACTCTGTAGGGACCGAGTCAGGCCCACTGGGATCCATCAGACAGGGCTAGGAGACCCATCTGGAAACCTCCAGGGTCTCTATTCTGCAGACCCCTGGCAGCAGTTCTGGGCTGGGTCTCCAGTGCCGGCCTGGCAGGCCCTCCCTCATGCCTGGCCCAGGCCATGAGCACATGCTGCTCATTTCCCTTTTTGATAGCAATCAGCCCAGACTGCCTAGGAGGTTTCCCTGAGGTAGGCTGGGCTGACGCAAACATCTGGGGTGGAATCACTACCTTACAGTAGGCCAGGCCTCCTGAGTGTCAGGTAGGACTGTGACCTACAGGGGAAGTAGTGCCTGTGATTTCACCTGAAACTCCTCTGGAGTCCAGATCAACCTCAAGGGAGACTCCCAGGGAGGTCTAGGCTCACCATTGTTCCACTGAGAGCTCACAGATGTGCTGTGGTGGCTACTCAGGTATCCTCCATGGTGGCACCTGGGGAGTCCTCTCTGAATCACGTTTGATTTGTGGAACATGACGCTCCATTCTTCCATGGCTCCTTGCACAGTGGCTGGAGTCGAGTTGCACTCAGTAGGCTTCTCCGGGGGTTGGGCCACACCATCTCCTGTCTCCCTGCCCATCTCTGTCTCCTCCCAAGGCCCCACACCTTGCCTCCGGGGGCTTCCATTCTATACTCTTGTCCTTCCAACCACTGTCCCCTCTGCCACCAAACCTGTGGACCCAACCCAACCCACTGCACATTCCCCACCAATGGACAGGGCCCTGAGTTCTCTGGGGGGGCCTATGTCACCTGGTAGTGGGGCACTGCCTGTGCTGGTCGCTGTCAAGCCATCTTACCCACTCCCAGCTCCTCTCCAGCAGAGAGGAATTCAAGCTTCCTCTGCCGGGAAAGGTGCTTCTCTGATTCCTCTGGTTGTCCTGTCCCTCCTTTCCTCCTGAATAAAACTTCCTAAAAGAGTCTTTTACCCTCCATCCCACCCTCACCCACTCCTCAGCCCACTGCCACTGACCTCTACCCCACTGCATACTGAAACCGCTCCCCCAGAGGCCTCAGGAAACTTCTTGTCAACAATCCCAGTGGCTACATCTAATTGTCACCCTCTGGTCCCCTCCTGCCATGCTGCATCACCCCCTAAAGCTGTCGAAGGGGGCGCTTGGCCTCTGGGGTCAGACTGACCTGCTTACCTTCAGCCCTGGTGAAGTCACTTCCTAGCTGCATGTACTCGGCCTCTCTGGGTCTCAGTTTCCTCCTCTGTAAGATGGGGGCAATAAAAGCACCTGCCTCACAGGTCCACCGTGAGGATTAAACGAGATAACTCATGAAAAGAATTTAGTCTCTGGCAATTTCCAAGTGCCACTCAATAGCAGTTAGCTGTTAGAGTCCTTCCCTTCATCCAGTTCTCTCTGCTTCACCAGAATCAACTTCCTCCGGCCTCCCCACCACCTCTCGTCCACAGGACTTGCCCAGCCCCCTCGCTGGCCAGTCTGCTGTCCTTACCCTTCCCACCCGTTCTCCCACACAGCATCGACCCTGAGCTTCCTGAGTTCCAAACCTTCCCATGCTCCTCCCTGGCTGAAATTCTTCCAATGCTCCTAGCGTGAAGCTTCAACCTCCTTCTTCTCTAATAAGCTGTACCATTATTTTTAAAATAAGAGACAAACGTCAAGATTTATAATAGTACTACTAGGATTTTTCGTTGCTACAGTACAACACAAAGTCAAGACTTTCAAAGAGACGAAAAATCACACAAGACCGTTTAGTCCCCCAGCTTTAAATTAATCGAGCTTTAAAATTCCCTCAGAAGACCCACTTACATTTTTTTTAAAATGGGTCTTCTCTATAAGGAATCACGTTTTTTTGGTGCACATGTCCCCAAAACTTTTATATAGAAGTGACACCAAGGCTCAGTTGAGTATTCAAGCAACAAGCCCTGGGTGCCTGGGGCCTGGGGGACTCTGGGGGAGCTAAGGTTACTCCTTCTCAAATGTCATGTGAATCACCAAGAATCCTGTCAAAATGCAGTTTTTCGTTCAGAAGGTCTGGGGTGGGGCCTGAGGGGCAGCACTTCTACAAGCTCACTAGTGGTGCTGACGCTGCAGGACCATGGGAGGCTGAGCTTCTTAGAGGAGGGATCATGTCTGTTTTATTTGTAGTGCCTGCATGCAGCAGGTGCTTAATAAATGCTTATTGAGTGAATTGCTCCTCCTGAGTACCCAAGCTGGTCCTAAGGCTCCCACATGTTGTGTAGTTTGAATCGTGCCAGTGAGATGCCACTCTGGGTTGGGATCCCAGGGCTTCTCTCACAGGGGTGGCCTGTGGCTGAGCCAGAAGCATGATTCCTCCAGCATGGCCTCAGGTCACAGCCTCTTCACCTGCTTCTCACACAGCCATATCCTGGTCCTTGTCTTCACCTGATCTGCTTCTGCTCAGAAGCCCAAAGCACCCAAATTCCCCTGCCTCAGCATCTCTTATCCTCCATCTCCCCACGCTGATCACATCACACCCCAACCTCAACCCCAACTCCAACCCCAACCCTCACTTTTCCATCCTGCCTATTCTCTTCCTCCTTCCCTGCACCCCCCGCCTCCCCGGACCCAGTCATCTCAAATTCTTCCCCACACCTCCGCACTCACACTTTTACCAAAACCCCCTGTATTGGGCCTGTGTCTGGGCCTGCATGACACACCCATGGGCAGGGGACCACCTCTTCCTTTGGGGACTGCCCTTCAGGCCCCCCTCCTGGTTTTCCTGTTTCCTCTCTGGCTGCTGCTTCTCAGGTCCCTTGTGGGTTCCCCCATGGTCCGTCCCCTCTCTCGTTCCCCCTCTGCAAGCACTGCCCACGGGATTTTCACCTACCGGAATCCATGCTCCAGCACAGACTGGGATCCAGACTCCTGCAACACAACTATCTCTTGTCAGTCCCTGCCCCGGTACTGTGAGGCCCAGCCTGAAACCAGAGAGTCGCCCTCCAGTCTCCTGCCTTCGTTACCCTTCAGACCATGGCAATTCTACCCCCTAAACCTCCTGAACTTCCCAGCCCCTTCCTCCAGTTTCCAGTGACAGAGTCCTCAAGGGACCCTGTCCTTGGGTCCCCAAGCCCAGCTCCGTGCTACCACAGTGACTGCCCAGGGCCTCTAGCCAAGGCCTCCAGCAGGGACTAAGTCCTACAACGCAGGGCACAGCTCCACCGGGCTGCTCTCAGACCAATAAAAGAATGGTCACCTGGTGCCTGAATTCCATCTGCCATCCACCAGGAACAAAGTGTCAAGGAGAAACTGCAGGAAGCCCATGGGTGAACCACTGGGAGCTTGAACACCAGTAATTCAGCACTGAGAGGTGGTGTCCAGAGATGTACTTCTCAGAGTGTGAGCCCACACACGTGACAAGCTGCCAGACAAACTCTTATCTGGTCCAGTGGGCCTTCACCCAGCCACCCACCAGGACCAGGCAGTGCCAGTCAGGGTGGACAGCAGAGGGTCAGGGTTGTTCAGGGGACGGCAGATGAGATCCCACTGGGCAGGAGGCCCAGGTAAGCTGAGAGTCAGGCTGCCCCCCACCTGTCAGAGGGGTCCTCTGCCTGTCTTGTGTCCTCCTTGACAAGATGAGGAGATACCCTTTAAGAAATCTTTTTTCCTTTTTCACTGATCTCGGGTACTAGAAAGTGATAGATGAATAATTATGTCTGTGGTTTTCTATGGAGGTTCCATGTCAGATAAAGATCCTTCCGATGCCCGCTCCCCATTCCCCCCCTCACCCTGGGTTGTGGGCACAGTGCCTCTGCCTATATAAGGCGGGAGGCTGTTGCCAACTCTTCAGAGCACCACGAAGGACCAGCATAAGACAGAGTGGGTCCCGCCAGCCCTAACATGAGCAGCTTCTCCATTCTGCTTCTGCTCTTGATCAACCTTGGACTCCAAGCTCCCCAGGCCCAGGGACTGCCCTTGATTCATTGCAAGAACATGATCGTAGAAGTTCTACACCACCTAGATGTGTCATCTTCGTCTTCAGAAGTGAGTAGCTGGGGTAAGGCTGGCCTATGGCAGGTTGGGGCAGTGGGAACCTCAGGACAACAGGCTTCACGGGCTCTCTCTCCCTTCACCCCTGCAGGGCTCCAACGACTCAGAAGACTATAAGCTCCTGGAGGTAAGAGCTCAGCTTTGCATTTGGACACACCTGGAACCCACTTCCCACCTGGATGACCTAAGCCGTATCATTCCACCTTCCCTAGACTCAGTTTTTTCATCTGTACAGTAGGGTTAACAGTCTCCACCTCAGTGGGGTTGTAGTGGCCATCAAATGACGCAATGTTCATAATGTCTGGTACATAATGGCGTTCCATACATGGTTCCAGCCATGGCTATAATGATGAAACTGATTTTTAAAATTATGAAATGAAAAGGTAGCTCTAGGTGAACAATACCAAGGGCCTTATGCTCAGTTTTTGGTGGGGCAGACTCTGAACTGACAGACAAAAATTTCTCCCATGACTGTGCCTTCCTTTCCCTTAAAAAAACTGAGCTCATGTTTTCCACCCTCAATAGCCTGGCATTCTCATTACAGTTATTTTTCAGTATAACTGTTGCAGTTGGCTGCAATGGTTATGCCTCACCTTTGTTTGCATGGCATTTCTTGGGTTGAACAAGAAGTTGATGTCTTTCTTTTGGGAGATATTTCCCCCCCCCCCCAAGTGCAGAACGATCCACCCAGGCTCTTTACATGGCTCACATGGAACTAGGGCATGGGGCCTGGGAGAGGCAGTCTGCCTGGGGTGTACACTCACTAGGCCTATGCCCATGGGGAAACTCAAGGACCTGCCTGGGGCAAGAAGGAGACTAGGAGGCGGTTGTCTAAGGATGCCCCCGATGGTGGGCTTGGAAGACTGTGAGGATGACATCTGTCTGGCCGTGGGAAGGGCATTGCCTAACCTTCCCCACTTACATGTATTCTTTGCCCCCTTATCAGGAGGCCCTTTTGATTCCTAACCTGAATTCATTCCAAGAATCTGTCGAGAATTTCCAGAAAGGATTGGCATTCAAGGAAAATCTTAAGGTGTGTGAAGCTGTTCAGGGTTTGGGGATCCCTGTCTTGGGCCTGCCTCTGGGGAAGAAGGGAGCAGGTCCTACTTCTTTTCCAGGGGAATCTCTGACCATCTGCTTTGGTCTCTTGCCACAGGGACTCCACGCATGCCTGCCCATGACCACGGCCACACCCACGGTAAGCTGTCCCCCAAAATGCTCCTGCAGGTGGTACCCTCAACCATGACCTGCCCCTCAGCGGGTCACATCCCCACACCCCCGAAGCTGGGACTCATCTAATGCCACCTTTCTGGTTTTTTCCTAGGAAGAGCCAGTGCGTATCAAGAAGGGTGACTGGAGTGACTTCTGCAGGAAATTGAGGCTCTATCTGAGATTCTCTTCTCGTTTCATGAAGCCTTGAAGGCAGATTTGAGCCCCAGGATCCTCAGTCCAATATCCAGCTCCCTCTCTGAGGCTTCTCACCTCGGGGCCTCAGGGCGCTGAAAACAGCAGCACGTCTGAAGACTCTGGGGCGTCCCTCAGGCAGTCCAGGACCGGAAGCACTCCATTCTCTCCTGTGGCATCAGATGACTGGCTCGTTATCTAATTTCTGAAACGTGCAGCTCCCATTTGGCCTATGTTCTCATTTTTATCCCACAGAGGCTATTTATTTACGTATTTATTTATTTATTTACTGCCTTCTGCAGTGTGAAGTGTATTTATTTAAGCAGAAGAGCCATGTCTGAAAAAAACTCAGAGGGGGACTGGGTGGAGGCCATGTTCATTTTCAGCTCATGTTTTAAACCGGTTTCTCGGTGTGTGCGAAAATAAACCAGACTCTTTGAACAGACTGTTTTGTCGCCAGTGTCTCAATTCGACTCGGGTCTTAGTGACCACTTTAGACGAGACTTGCGTGCCATAATCTTTTGTGGCCTGACGCTGCAGTGTGGGTGGCGCCCGGGTGAACTCACTCTCACATTGCCCTCCTGCCACCTCCAGGGACAGAAAGGAGATGGTAACCCTGGCAATTGCAGGTACCCACAAAGCTCTTATCCTGTACTGACCGTGTTCTGAGCCTTTTATCTGTGTCGTCTAACTTATTCCTCACCCCAACCAAGAGCACGTAATCGCTTTTTTATGGGAAACTGAGGCTCGCTGCCAGGTCACACAGCTAGTAAGTGGTGCAGTGGGGGTTTGAATTCAGGTCTCCTCCGGGGCTCTGAAGCCCGGTAGTCCCGTGGTATGCCTCCCCCTAGTGGTCCTGCCTGAAATTTTGCAGCAGCATCCCCTCCTCCTCTTCCCAGGACCAAGTCCCTCACATTCCGAGACCCTTACAAGGCAGCAGGACCCGGTGATACAGGCCACCCAGACCCCGGGACTTCACTCCCTCTAGACCCTCCAAGCCTGGAGCCTCCACCTCTTCCGGGGCCCCCAGACTCTCCTGCTGATGATTTAGAAGGCCCCTGCTGGCCTGCAGCCCGGCCCTGGAACACAACCCTGGCAGTGTGTTCTATCCCGGAGCCAGACGGAGTTTTAGAAAATGCAGATCTGACCATAATGATCAGATACTTAACCCCCTAGTCTCCAGGGTCTACTGGACTTTGTCCATAGCCTTAGATAGCACATCAGGCCTGTGTCCACCCTCTGCTTAAATTTCCCCCATAGCTACCAACCCAATTGATGCAGCAGCCACCTTTCCTCATATCTCTAAGACTTTACCTGCACTGTCCCCTCAGCCTGGCATGCCCTTATCTTCCCTTGGCGTGATGTGTTTTTATTTTAGATATCAGCCCAGACATTGCCTACCTCTGGCTTGTCCACACTGCTCCAGGACAGGGCTCTTCTCTGACATAGGTGGGTATGCAGGGATGCACTGGAAGGATTGCCAGCATGGTCTTGAGGTGATACAACTTGGCCTGGAGGCTGGGACATCACCTGGTGTGGCTTCAGTCTGAGTGCCTATCTCTTTAGCTCCCCTGAACCTTGTCTGATGCCTCCACTCCAGTCTGCCAATGTGGGAGGAAGGGACAGAAGGGCCTTCCTCTGACACCCTGCCAAGAGCAATATCATCCTCTCTGATTCCTCACAAGTCCCATGAAGTTTCCAGGTGCTGACACCAGATACTAGGGTCCGATCCCTCTTTCTGTCTCTTTTCTCCCTTGATCCACCCCTCCCCTGAGTTTTTGAATAAGGAACAGCCCAGTTGCTTGAATGGGATAGGAGGGGTAGAAGAGTTATCTGTGACTAGCCCAGAAATCTGTTCCTTTAAATCCCTCCTCCTGGTTGCTTGAAGCCAGGAGTTTGAGACCATCCTGGGCAACATAAAGAGATGCTGTCTCTATACAAAATATAAGACACCCAGGTGTGGTGGTGTGCACCTGTCATCCCAGTTATTTGGAGGCTAAGGCAGGAGGATTGCTTGAGTCCCGGAATTCAAACCTGCAATGAGCTATGATTGTGCCACTGCACTCCAGCTTGGGCAACAGAGTGAAAATGTTTATTCTTGGACTTGGCCCAACAATGAATGGAGTAGGGGAAATTGCTGCTCTGTAGTTTCTGGAAGGACCACTAGGGGAAGGTGTGCCATTGTCTTAGAGCAGCAGTCCCCAACCTTTTTAGCATCAGGGACCGGTTTTGTGGAGGACAATTTTTCCACAGATGAACGGGCAAAGGGATGGTTTGGGGATGATTCAAGTGCATCACATGTATTGTGCACTTTATTTCTATTATTACTACATTGTAATACATAATGAAATAACCATACAATCCACCATAAAAATAAAGACGAAAATGGTAAATAAATAAAATAATGGGTGAGCCATGTATCCACTATAATAAGTGTCCAATTCTAACTTAAAGCTTGCCATCAGATGCAGTTGTTCAATCGAAGTACATCAACTCACTTGCCACTCACTGCTAGGGTTTTGATATGGGTCTGCAAGCAATTGATTTATTATGGTCTCTGTGCCGTCAAACCTCACTGCTAATGTTAATCTGTATCTGTAGCCACTCCCCAGCGCTAGCGTCACCACCTCAGCTCCATCTCAGATCATCAGGCCTTAGATTCTCATAAGGAGTACACAACCTAGATCCCTCATAGGGTAGCTCATAGGATCTCATAGGGTCGCTCTCCTATGAGAATCTAATATCACCGCTGATCTCAGAGGCAGAGCTCAGGCAGTAATTCGAGCAATGGAAAGCAGTTGTAAATACAGATGAAGCTTCACTCACTTGCCTGTTGCTTACCTCCTACTGTGCGGCCCGTCGGGGGGTTGGGGACCCCTGTCTTAGAGTATACCAGGGCCCTGGAAGGAGCCAGGCCTGAAAGGATGTGGTGAGAAACCTGAATCTGGACTGGGTTTCTCAAGTCTCCAATGCACCCTTCCCCCACCCCACCCCCCATTCACCCTCCCTCCTGGACCTGGTTCTATTGATATAAAGCTGGTTCTATTTTCATCCAGGGCTGAGACTGCACTTGTGCCCCACCTCTATGTTCCTAGATTAATCACTCCCTGAAGAGTGGGTCACCAGCCCTCTCCTCCGTAGGTCCTGTGTCAGCGACAGATGACTGCAGGAGGCAGGAGTTCTGGTCTAGACACAGAGCTGGTATGGGAGGTCAGATAGCAGGACCCATGGTACGGGGAAGGGTGGCAGGTGGAGGTGACACGCTTGAGAGGGCAGTGGACCTTTTCAGATATTCTGGAGGCTTGTCACTGACCTTCTGGAGTAGTATAGCCCGCATCCTGGAGACAGGTTGGGGCTGGAGATGTCCATTGGTCTGGCCCACACAAGCTCACCCTTGACCCCAAGCGCTGCCCTGTGGCCAGGGCAGCCTAGCTAGAGCCCAGAACCAAGTGGTGGTAGCATCCAGTCAGGTTAAGAGAAGATCTACATGTTTTAGATTGAAGATTTATGTTCCCACGGCATTCGTATGTTGAAATCTAATTCCCAAGGTGATGGTATCAGAATGTGGGGGCTTTGGGAAGTGATCAGGTCGTGAGAGTAGAGCCCTCGTGAATGGGATCAGTGCTCTTATAAAAGAGGTCCCAGTCAGGTATAGTTACTCAGGAAGCTGAGGCAGGAGGACCACTTGATCCCAGGAGTTTTGAGACTGCAGTGAGCTATGATCATGCCTGTGAATAGCCACTGCACTCCAGTCTGCAGCCCAGGCAACGGAGTGAGATTCTGTCGCCCTCTCAAAAAAAATACAGGCACCAGAGAGTCCCCTTGCTCCTTCTTTCATGTGAAGACACACCAAGAAGACACCTGTCAATGACCCAGGAAGTAAGCTCTCACTAGACACCAAATCTGCCAGCACCTTGATCGTGGACTTCCAGCCTCCAGAACTGTGAGAATTAATTTCCTGTTGCTTGCAAGCTACTAAGTCTAAGGTATTTTTGTCATAGCAACTTGAAAGGACTAAGACACTACATCATGTTCTGCCATCATGTGTTCTCCCTCCCCATGAATTTCCCACCCCACCCTTTCTCTGCCTGATGAAGGTCTACTCCTCTCACAAGTGCCTTGAAAGTCATCCCCTGTGGGAAGTGCCTCTGGTGAGATCCAAACCCGCTCTGCCATCATCAGGGAGGAGGCTGATGACGCCCTGACCCAGTGGGCCCGAGGGTGCCCACATATCCCCTGCAGATCTGTTCCATCTGTCCTTTCTTTCAGTCACCCAGATTGCCCTTTGAGCCAGGGCTATAAGTCCAATTTGCACCAGGGGGCAGCAATGCTCTCTACTGAAAAACTTGGAACTGCAGAAAAATAGAGCAAAGGGAAAATAGCTAGACAGTCCTTCGGGGGCAGAACTCAGAGATGAACAGCCAGCCTTACCCCACAACTTCCTGCTCCAGGAAGGGGCTCTTCTCCTTCCACCCTGGTCTCAAGCCCCCATTTGACTCGGTGGAGCAAATGCCCTGAGGACCCTCCATGGCCTCCCCAGGATGGACAGGCATAGACGAGACACTGGGTCCGAACTTTCGGGCCTCCTGGCCATGTCCAGTTGGCCCAGCACAGTTTGATGGGGGCAATTCCAGACAGCAAAGGACCGGCGGATGGATGTGGATCTCACCAGGGGCACTTCCCACAGGGGGTGACGTACAAGGTGCCTGTGAGAGGAGCATTCGTTTGACAGGCAGAGACAGGATGGGGTGGGAAAGGCATGGGGAAGGAGGAGAACAAACGCACTGGGGGAGAAAGGCATGGAGGTCTAAGAAAGTTTAAGCAGAGTGTGGTAGTTGCCAGGTGACCAAAGTGGATGTTGGGCCCTCGGCCGCTGCATTTACCCAGAACTTGGCCACTCTGTGTCCCAGGCACTGCTGAGTCTCAGCTGGTCCCGTTTCCTGATTCTTCCTTCCCTGATCCCAGGTCAACCCAGCCTGGCCACTGTGGTGACAGCAAGACTAGATGGCTGGAGGGATTACTCTGGTGGGCCCAGAGTAATTAAGGGAAAGTATTTCCAGAGCCTCTGAATCTTTAGGCAACAGTGGGTCAGCCAATGACCACTGAGGCACACGAATCCCTCAGTTTAACCTGGGGCCCACCTGGGGTCTCCCTTTGACGGGAACCAGGCCTCTAGTGGTCACCACTGCCCCACAGCCCCCTGGCTCTAGCCCCAGAGTGAGGGGCAGAGCACTGGGGCCTCAGCTCCATACGCTATTCACCCCCATGTTTACTGCTGGAAAACCTCTGCGTCCCCATCTGTCCTCTCCCCTGCCACCGCCCCTCACACCCAGGCTTAGGTCCAGAGTTGCTCCCCTCTGTGCCCCCCACCCCATGCCTCATGGAGCTTCTGAGAGAGAGAGAGAGAGAGAGAGAGACCTCTGCCATGGCTGATAGTCAAGACCTCCTCCAGCTCCCACCCAGGCCCCCAAAGACCCCAGGCTCAACACCTACCTCCAGCCTTGGCTCATGCTGCGATTTTCTCCCTTTCACATCCATGAGCCTTCCTTGCTTTCCAGGTCCGTGGACTCCTTCTGATCTGAGGCCTCCTTGCCTCCTCCCCCTCAGGAGCCCCCACTCCTGGTTGGCCCTGGGACTGGCTTCGGCAGACCCTCAGCGAGTGTCCTGGCTGGGGTTTGTATGTAGAGACTCGGCCCTGCCCTGGAGAGCAAGCAGGCTGGGCTGGAGACCAACCAAGGCAGTCACGGACAGTAGGCTGTGGTGGCAGAGATGTGTGCCCTGAGAGGGGCCAGGGTGGGATGTCAGGGAGGGAGGTGGAGGGGGACACAAAGGAGCAGGGCTGGACACTGGAGGCAAGGTCCTGGCAGGTTTCCTTTCGTGAGCACATGCTGCACACCTGTCCTTTGTTCTGATCCTACAAGGAGGGCCGGGCCCCTCCTGAGCACATGGAATAAAAATACCTGGCAGCCACAGCTACTCTTCAGAAGGTTGTGAACCTTGAATCAGGAAGGCCCACCCTCATGCATTGGGCACCCCACAAAGGGGACTCCCCTGCTTGCCTTGGGTTGAAGGCCAGATTCAGGGCTGCTTATTCCTACAAGGCACAGCCCTGGGTCCTTGGCAGCCTGGGACCACGTTTTCTCAGCTGGGATGGGAGCAGGACTGGGGGACAGCACCCTGTCCTTGTGTTTCCAGCTGGCTCTTTCCAGGAACACCTGTGTGGTTCAGCCACTCTGCCACCAGCCAAGCTGGAGGACCAGGCAGCAGGCAGCGTTTCCTCCTGGGGCTGGGTGTGGGAAGTATTGGGGCACTGGAAGGGTCTAAACAATCATATTCCCCATCAGGGATGCCTAAATTTATGCCCACTCCCAAGGAATGAGAAGGCTCTGGAGACTGGTCCAGACCCTAGTCACCACTCCCTTTTCTTTGACAGAGAGTCTGAGGCTAGAGCGGAGGCAGCCAGTGGGCCAAAACAGAAAACGAACACAGAAAGCATCCTCCATGCAGCCCGGTGCCCAGGTGGGGAGGACCATCCCATACAGATCTCAGTGCACCCCTCTAACAACTTGCAAAAGTCAGTTCCCATCCCCTGATGGAGATGAGCCGGCTGGGACTCGGAGGTGGGAAGCCGCAGGCCCAAGATCATGCCGTGAGGTGTGCTTGCCTAAACAGGGCTTCGGGGAAAGTCCAAGAGAGCCCTGGGAGGTCCAGAAAAGTCTGGGAGGAAGTTCATTCCAGAACCACCCATTCTGTAGAGAACAGGAAGCCTGCACCTGGAGTTTGGCCAGGACAGGCTACCCTTTTTTGAGGTGTGCCTTTGGGAACCAGGACAGAGGGGACACAGGAAGGGACAGGTTGCAACTAAAACTGTAGAGGCCAGAGATGTTTTTTCATATGTCTGTTGCAGTCTGGAGTGACAAGAGCTCCCTTTCAGGGAAGGACAAGTCACTCACGGACCTTGCGAGCCCTTGGTGTAAGCTGGACTCTCCAGCTTACCACGTCTGTCCAGAAGGATGCCCTCTGAGACTGGGGATTGGCAAGGGGCAGCTGTCCCTGGAAAGTCCAGCAAGCATGGCCCCTCTGCTCAGTTTGGGCTTCAGATACCTCCCATGGGGATGGGAGAGGAGAGTTTGAAGTGCTGCCTCTTCCCCGAGAGGATTGCCCACAAAGTTTCCTGGGAAAGGCAGCAATTTCCTCTGTGATAATTAACCCATTGTACAGATGAGGGAGCTGAGGCTTGGGAGGAAGGACTTCCCTGGGCTTCCCAGGGATTGGTAGCTGCTGGGTAGGGACAAGAGTTCAAGCCTGGGGCATAGAGATGTCTGGATAGCAGGATCTTCTGGAGGAAAATCTGCCTTCAGTCCCCAGACTTCCCTGGGACAGTCACAGAACACTCCAGTCTCCCGGTCATCACCTGGCAGGAATCTCCCCTTACAGCTGCCCCAAGGGGGACAAGCGTGCTCAGTCCACCTCTCTGCTGGTCCCACCAGGTGACCAGTGTTTCCTGACTTTCTGACCCCTGAGATGGCAGAAAACATCAGAGTAGCAGGAACGGATATGGACTCAAATTCTGGGTCTGCTGTCACCGATTGTGTAGACTGGGCCAGCTCCTGGTCTCAACAACTAACAACCTCACCAAGGAGTGGCCAGCACAAGGATCATGTAGGGGTTCCATGGGGCCCAAGGGACTTTGAGGTCCATTTCCTCCCCCATGTGATAACTTCCTCTTGTGATAAGGATCTGGGGCGTTTCCTCCAGAGTCAGGGGGGAAGGACACTCTCATAGGAAACTCCTTCTAGAGGGTGTTCTCCTGGCCCTGTGGGAACGGGGCCAAAGAGGGGTCACACCGCCAATCCTAGTCCCCACCTCTGCCCTGCCACAGCCCCACTGGAGCCCCTGAGTCAGCGTGGCCAGCTCCATGCTGCCATGGCCACCTCTTTTCTTGCGGTGCAATCTAGGAATGCCTGCCTGTGTCATGGTCTCAGCCCTGACGTCATCTTTCCAGGAGAGAGATGTGTGGCTGACCACAAGGCTCAGCGGCAAACCCATGGATTTCTGCTCTGCGCGTGCTGACTTTGGCACCCGAGGGCCGCACTGCTGGAACAGCTCTTTCCTCGTGGCTCCTGACTTCCTTCTTTCCTGCCCTCTTAGGACCCTCGGTCATAGGCCTGTCACTTACCCAGTTATCGTGTTCTGTCCTTCAGCACAGCTGTGCTGGGCCTCAGTCCTTCTTCCTGAATAACTCTCCATGGCCTCAGCTACCACGTGGACATGGGCCACTTCCAGATCTGTCTCCTGCACAGGTAGCCTCCAAACCTCCAAAACTTCCTACAGTCACTTAGACCCTGCAGACTTGCTCCTTTGCCCCCTGGGTCCCCACCTTAGTCAACTTAGTGACTTACTCTTCTCACTCACGTTCAAAAGCACACTTTGGAATTACTCCACCTCTTTAGTAATTAAATGTATGCTGGGAGATCATTAATTAATTTTTCACATTAAGTAATTTGGGAGCAAGGTCTGTTTGAGAGAACTGGGTAATATGGTGACACTGGACATTTGGAAAGAGGTTAGAGACATAGATGAAAAAGTCCACTGGTAGAAATGAAAAGACAGATTTCCTGCTATAACATTTTTTTGCTGGAAATAGCTCTGTACCATAAATACAAAACCCAGGATCATAAAAAAAAAAAAAAAAAAAAAAAAAGCACACTTTGGTGGTGGAGGTTAAGTAGATTCATGAATCTAGCTCCTCCATCAGCGGGGTAATACAGTCCACGACTGCAGAAACTTGACTATTTTTCCTCAGTCCTGTATCCCCTTTCTCTGCTGGGAATCTAGTAGGTGCTCAATAAATATTGAACGAAAGAGTGACTTCGCTACATCACCAAGTCCTTTCAAGATTCTACCTCCGTAGTCTCTCTGAAATCTGCCTTCTCTTAATTATACCCGCTCCTAAAATCCTAGGCCTTGCTGTGCATAAAACACTCTCCCTCTCTCTTCTCACCCTTCTCCCACAGCAATTTGCCCACCTGACTTCTACTTCCCTTTCAGCCTGTGCTTGGAGGTCATGTCTCCAAGAAGCTCTCCTGTCCCCTTGGATTCCCAAGTTAGTGGCTCCTTGGGATTCCTCAGTTCTGAACCTCCCCATCCCAGCCTGGACCACACTATGGAAGGGTCCATTGCAGCCTGTGTCTAGCCAGAGTGAGATCCTCAAGGACCATGTGAGGGCCAGTGGGGGGCCCCATTCACCTTCTCTCCAGCACAGAGCCTGGTGCAGATTGGAAAGGCTTGTTGACTAACTGTCTGGGCTGTGATGACTCATTTCCAGGAGGAAAGTGACCCTCCCTCCCAGAGGGGCCACACCAGCTCTTTGCCTCCCTGGACACCAGCTCAGTCACTGCCTGTGGCTCCCCTCCCTGCCCTTCCTTCATCCTCCGGGTGCTGTCTGACATAGTCCTCCACTCTGTGTGGCATCTACATGTAGAATCCTTGTCTCCCTTTCTCCCCCAAGAGCTGCCTGGAAGGAGGTGAGCAAAGGTCAAGGCCTGGAAATGTCAAGTTCTCACCCACAGCCTGCCCACGTACAAATTTCTCACCAGGCTCAGATGGACAGGGCTGGCCTCACAGGGGACTCCAGATCCTGACAGGCCCCCACTTCTCCTCCTCTGGTAGAGTCTGGAGGACTACGGTTCGGCTTCCCACTCAAGGACAGCAAAACTCCCATGATACATTGAAACTTGCCAGGGTTGCAGACTCAGACCATGGTGCTCAAGCCATGAGTTCTACCTGCTCTCTGGATGCTAGCTCACATGAAACCAGCAGAATGTTCTTGCTTGTGTCCGATCCCACTGGCCTAGGCTGAATCAGCCTGTGGGTTCCAGAAACATCTCACTGCAGGTGACGAGCTTCTTGGGTAACAGAGGGGCACATTCAGAGGCCTGGGGCCCTTCGTAAAGCAGGAATCAGGGCTCACACAGAGGCGCCCTCATGTCAAACATCCTTGCCTCCAAGACACACCCATAAGTGCAGACACTCCCACATCCAATCCCACCAGCACATACATGCTCAGAAATGGACATGTGTAGGCCCTCGCTCCTTCGGCCATGAAACTCCAGGTATGGGCAGCTTGAGCCAGATCCCTTGTGCAAACACAAACTCACGCTGTCTTCTCTAAACTCCATTGTGAAAACCAAACACTCGTCAGCCTCTCAAGAGCCTGTAGCTTTTCCAGAAGCAGTTCCTACTTCCACAGAGAGGCCCTTCCACAGAGGGGTGGGGAGGGGTGGGGCAGGAGGAGGAGAGGAAGGGGGAAAGGAAAGAGAGCCATGTAGGAAATTAAGTCTGGAAGACCTTGCTTGAGAAGCCGTTGTCCCTTGTCCCTGGTATGGGTACAGCCACAATGCTGCAGCCAGCCCCAGAAACTCCTGGTGACTTCTCGGAGCTACAGGTAGAAGCGTACAGCCTACCTCAGAGGGCAGCCTGCCCTGCGGAGGGAGGCAAGGCCCATATAACTAGGGAAAAGGGTCACTTAGCAAGGTGGCACCAGAGTCAGGAGTCAAACTTAGGGGGCCCAACTTGGCCCAGCTGAGAGCCCCGACCCACTTCTGAAGCCTGATGATATGTGTGTGGTCCTCATTCCCTCTGCTCACAGGGGTAGGGGCCCCTGACTAGGCTGAGCTTGCCAACTGTTCTGGGTCCTCGGTAGAAGCTCTCAAGAACCAACGTAAGACTGTGCCATTGGCTGGACTCTGCCTAAGTGGACAGTAGAACAGGTCTGTGAGTACTCCCTTCACACTCAAGTCTCTCACAGTGGCCAGGGGAGAGGACTCTGGGAGGAGAAGTGGAAGGCTGGAGTCGGAAAGAGGCAGGGTGGGCACAGGCATGTCCAAAGGCCTCCAAGGATAGAAGGCAGGATGGGGAGCCTGGGAGTAGGAGGCTCACCTACTATCTCCCAAGCCCCACTCTGGCCATTCCAGGCCAGGAAGTCCAAGCTGTGTCAGAGGTCCCTCCGAGGGAAGTGGCAGTCTAGCGTCCATTTGGACTGCCCAGGGAAGGCTGGAGAGCACTCAAGGAGGTGGGCGGGTGGGTTGTTGGTTCTTGGAAAGGTTTATTAATGAAAACCCCTGAGCCTGACCACCTGGGGGAAAGGCTCACCGTTCCCATGTGCAGCTGATAAGGGCCAGGAGATTCCACAGTTCAGGTAGTTCCCCCGCCTCCCTGGCGTTTTGTGGTCACCATTAATCATTTCCTCTGTGTATTTAAGAGCTCTTTTGCCAGTGAGCCCAGTACATAGAGAGAAAGGCTAAAGTTCTCAGGAGGATGTGGCTGAAGAACCTGCTTCTCCTAGGCATTGTGGTCTGCAGCATCTCTGCACCCACCCGCCCGCCCAGCCCTGTCACCCGGCCCTGGAGGCATGTGAATGCCATCAAGGAGACCCAGATCCTCCTGAACCAAAGTAATGACACTGTTGCTGAGTTGGTAAGTGACAGGGAGAGCGCAGGCTCCTGCCTGGGCCACCCTGCTGGCCCTGGACTGGCCCTGCCGGACCCCTTGATAACATGACATTTTCTTTTTTTACAGAATGAAACAGTAGAAGTCGTCTCTGAGAATTTTGACCCCCAGGTGAGACACTTCTTTCTGACGTAGCTTTCCAGGACCCTCTGCTCTGGCGTGGGGCTGCGGATGCCATTTCAAATGGCCCCTCATAGGGTTGTCCACTTTCTCTCCAGGCAGCTGGCTGCCGAGGGGCAGCAACTGGGTGCTCAAGAGGCCGCTAGACTTGCCCCCGTGGCAGTCACAAGAGCTCCTTTATCTGCTGAGCAGCCATGGGCAGACCTAGCATTCAAGGGCCAGGGGTTACCAGAGGACAGGTGGTGAAGTGGGGGTCACTTCACGAGACAGGGACCGTAGGTTTGGGGCACTCGCTGTGCCTTGAGACCGAGCCCTGTGAGCGCGGTGCTGACTACAGAGGGCACAGAGGAGTTTCAGAAACAACCCTCACTCGAGAGCAGGTCCAGATCATGCCCCGCCCCGCCATGCCCCGCCCCCTTCCCCCTGAATGGTTGCGTGAGAATGACCTCCTTCCGCGGGGTTGGGACCCTCTTGAGGCACCAGCTGAGGGGTGGCCTGAGCTAGGCAGTGAGGAGAGCAGGCCTGCCGTGGACACAACTGTGTCTCTGACTGAACCCAGCTTGAGAATCTGGTTGTGCCCCTCCCAAGCCTACTTCTGGGGGACGGGGATGGGAACCAGAAGGAGTGATGGGGAGGGTATCTTGTGCCCACCGAGGGCACTTGGTCACTGCTCACCGAGAAACGGATGTGTTCCACAGGAGCCAACATGCCTGCAGACCCGCCTGGAGCTGTACAAGCAGGGCCTGCAGGGGAGTCTAGCCAGGCTCAAGGGCCCCTTGACCATGATGGCCAGCCACTACAAGCAGTACTGTCCCCCAACCCCGGTGAGTCCTACATCTGGGCCCTCAGCAGGAGGGTGGGGATTGGGTGGGGACAGACCTCTGGCTGTGGCTATCCAGGACCCCAAAGGGTTTTTGTGTCAACAGATGTGTAATGATTAGCACATCCAGAGAGGAAGCAGCCCGCCCTTTTTCATCCCCAGGAGCTAAAGCCATGGAGCTCTGCAACCCACGATGCTCCCTATCCTTGGTTTTATTGTCATTATCATGAATGAGGTCAGAGGCAAGGCAAACCCAAGAAAACTCAGGGCCTGCCCAAGGTCCAGAGGTAGTGTCAGAGCCCAAGTGCCACCTCCCGATAGGATTTTCCCCTGGCCCTATGAGAGGTACATGGATTGCATGGAAGCAAGGAAGGAGGCCTACCTGGAATGGAAAAGGGTGCCAGACATTCCTTCCTATGAGAAGGGAGTGAGGTGGTGGCCTGGACTCCTGCTTCTTCTGGGTGTCTGGAGATGGCCTCAGCCCAACTGCTCTGCCCTGGCTAGGGACCATTAGAAGGACAGAGTCTGACCACCCAGAAGACTGTCCTTAGGCTGGCACTTTGTCAGGCCCTCGGCCCCAGCTGTGGCTGGCAAAGCTGTGCACCCCTGAGGTAATACACGGGTGGTGGCAGTGTCACCTGATCCAGGTCAGTGGGCGGGCCCTGGAAAGGGCCTTCTGGACTCTGAGTTCTAAGAGGCAGGGCAGAAACATGCTGGTGCTTCCCCCATGCTACCTACTCGTCTGGACTCAAGTGTTTTTTCTTTTTCTTTCTTTTTTTTTTTTAAAGGAAACTTCCTGTGCAACCCAGATTATCACCTTCAAAAGTTTCAAAGAGAACCTGAAGAAATTTCTGTTTGACATCCCCTTTGACTGCTGGGAGCCCAGCCAGGAGTGAGGCAGGCCAGCTCCAAAGCTTACCTCACAGGTTGCTGCTGTCTCATGAAACGAGAGCCAGAAACTCAGGATCTTCATCTTAGAGGGACCAAAGCGTGGGCCACAGCCACGGTGGGGGTGGCATGGGCAGGCCCTGGGCCATACTGGTGGTAGATAAATGGGGGATGTTTTATACTGGCAGAGATCGGTCATATTTATTTATATATTTATATTTTTAAAATATTTATTTATTTATTTATTTAAACTCATACTCTGTATTTATTCAAGATGTCTTACCATAATAATAAATTATTAAAAGTCTTCTTGTATTTGCAGTTTTCTGGTTTGTTTTCAACCATGAGCCAATGCTGGTGGTGCCCCCACCTCCCCACGGGGCAGAAAAGGAGAGAAGCTGGGAGGTGGGGAAGGGGCCGGAGGCCTGCTAGGGGTTGGGCGCTGTCTGAGGGGCGACACTGTGACAGCAGAGGGGAGGCGAGAGCTGGGCCTGGGTATTCTGCCCCCCTCGGCATGCTTCCTTGGATGCTCCCACTCCAGAGAAAGGTTCTCAGGTGCACCTGGGTGTCCCAGTGACCAGCCCAGGGGAAGCTTGGCCGAGAGCAGGGACATCCTCTTTTGGGGTTGGCTGGTCACTGACTTAACAAGCCTGCCTTGGCATCAGGCAAAACTCCTGTGCCCGTTGGAGGCCCTGGCCCCCAGGTCCCATGCCCTGCCCCTCACACTCAGGGCTTCAACCACTCCTAAGGGAAATCAGCACATAGACCAACTGTTCAGTGAAAAAGAAACCAGACCACAGGGGTCAGAGCTCAGCATATTTACCAACCTTTCCTCAAAATAGATGATCTTAATCTCTGAGAGTCAAAATGTAAGTTCATAATTTGTTGGTACATAGCTCTGGTGTAGCATTTTCGGGAACTTGCTTTTATTTTTACATGAAGTTTGAAATCCAAACAGGCACTTTCCCCTAAAATCCATGGTCTTCAGGCTGAGAAAAAAGCAACTCTCCTCCTTCTCCTTGCTTTGACAGCCTTGTTTCTGAACCTGTTCCTGTGTGTCCCTAGCAGGGCTCTGAGGAAGTGGATATATCCATACGTCTTAAGTGGGCAGCAGGGCCAGCCTTCTCCTTGACAGGTGGGCCTGGGAGAGCGGACTTGATGGGGCTTTAGTCCTGCCTGGCACTCTCCAAAGCTATGCACCCACCCCCCACTTGCGGTCTGCTCCACCCAGCACCTGTGGACAGCCCCATTTCTGGCCAGAGACCCACACTCAACCAGAAAGGTCATGACTTTGGATATGATTGCAAGTAAAAAGGCTTGGACCAAACCTGAATTTCAGCAAAGACAAGAATCCATGAGGTGTGCTGTGGTCGTCGAAAATGCATGAAAAGCACATCTGGCCCAGTGATAAGGTCCTCTCTGTCTTCCTCATAAGTCTGTGATGACTGATAAGAGGTTTAGCATTTCCTTAGACTCACATATATAGGTACCCCTCTCCACAGAATGCTGCCAAGCCCGAGGCTCGGATCAGCTTGGAGCCGCCTTCGAGTAATACCATGTACCTGTATGTGCTCCTGGCATGTGTGCTCTGGGGGTCAGAAAGCCATTCTGTCCCAATTAAGGTAGCCATGGTGTCTCCCCACGAAAATCACACAGCAATCTGTGCTGAGATTCAGAAGGAACTTTCGGCTGACAACAATACGTACCAGGTAAGCCTGGGTCTTCATCAAATGTTATTTTGCTCTCAGTGGCCCTTGGTGTTCCTGACTGACTTTTCTTTCCTCCCAGGGTTCTTTCAACAGGCCCCAGAACACCAGTGAGGTAAGAAACGGCTACCCTTTGAACTTTCTGGACCACACTTGACTGGGGAGAGAGGGATCACCCCAGACAGAGCCTAGGGAAGAGATAAGAACAAAGGACATCGGCGTGAGAAATCTGAGAGTTTGAGGATGGAGCTTCCATCTTAGCCAATAGATGAACCAGAGGCCAGGTCCCAGGTTTTGCCAGGCTCTCTGGCCACCAACCAAGTGCAACTCTGGGCCCAGGAGACCCCCAACTGCCTCCACTGCAGGGCTTGCAAAGGCCCACAGATATCCTGTGGGAGAATCAGGGAATAGCCTGAGCTCGGGCTCAGGGCTCTGTCTAGCCAGGGTGACCGGCAGTGGAGGAGGCTGGGGTCAGCTGGTGCTCGCTGTGCACGACCACCATCTTGTTTCAGGAGCTTTGCTATGGGGAGTTTACAAAGAACTTCACCTCCACCCTGAAGGATCTTGTTACCAAATACAACAAGCGGGACCATCACATAACAAAGATTTATAAGGATATGGAAGAACTCACCAGAATCTGCCCAAAGCTGAAAGTAAGTTGCCATTTGCTCTTAGGGAAACCTGAGACATAATTTCCCTGCGTCACAGTCAGGGGCCCGGCGGGGCAAAGGGCTTCTTATGGGCCATACTTGCTACCTGTAAGGCCTTTGGTGCTATTCTTGGCCACACAGGTGACTGTTCTCTGGAACTGTCTCCAACCCAAAAGAAGTCCACTCACTGACAGGGGTGGCAGGTGGGGAGTAGAAGGCTGGGTGTGAGGGAACAGATTCAGGAGTCCTGGGGATTTCTGCTTGAGCTCTTTGCCAAGCTCCTGTGCACAGGGGTCAGTGTGGGGGGAGGTCTGAGAAAGGTCAGGGCAGGGCTGCTCACAGACTCAGCCTGGGGTGGAAGGGTCCTCTCTGTGATGAAACTGGTTGGGCAGCCAGTTCAAGCTTGCTCCAGTTTGCCCAGTCCTTGGGACCTCTTCTGGACTGATGAACACCGTTGGAGCCCATGATGGGGGGGTGGGCAGCAGTTTGGGGGGGCAATGTCTGGGGAAATGACAGCTGCTCTTTTTGCCCACTGATTGCACAGTCCCCGGTGTACTCTTCCCACCCCACTGGTCCTCATGTCCCTCTCCTGGACAGCTTGGGACCTGCCTATGCCCTTGGCCTCAAGACTTTGGATGGTCCTTAGACTCTGGGCCCTACTATCACCATGCAGCTCCCAGTTTTCTTCCCTCAGACAGCATAGGAGAGACTGTGGTGTTACCTCCTAGGGGCAGTGGGCTTATAAGACCCTTGTGGCTGGAAGGACAAGAGTTTGCTTTTATTTATTCATTTTTTTTCCTGCTAGGAGGATGACTTAAACATGTATTTCTTGTTTAGCCAACAGACCCACCCAAGAACTGTACTATTGAGCAAAGTGATTTCTCCAAGTTCAAGGAAGCCTTGCAGAGTGTTATCATATCCATAGAAGGATGGAAATCGTGTAAGAAGATCAAGGGCAGCCTCCAGGACCCCGTCCTCTTAAGGGGTTAGAGCTGCAGGAAATGGGATTGGAGGAGCCTCGGGAACAATTTGCTGTGGGGTGGGGTGGGACTTTGCTGGTCCTGGGCCAGCAGACAAAGCTGTGGTGGGTAATGGGGGTGGTAGAGCTTGAGGACAAAATTCTGTAGCTGACACATCTGCACCTGCTGCTTCAATAAAGCTCAGGGAGTGGAAATGCTGTGAGTGAGAGTCGTGGCAGGGGCCAGCCTTGCTGGGGCCCTGTTTGACTTGAAGGGGTGGGGGTGATGGCTTCATTGCTGGGCTTCTGACCCACAGGTCCAAGGGTCTCTCAGGAGAAGCCTCCGGCCCCAGATAGGGCAAGTGGGAGCCCCGCCTCCTCTGAACCTCCGCTGCATTTCCAGTACCAGTGGGCACACAGTGGGAGTGTCATCAGCTTGTTGTGACCCCCTTCTCCCTGTGTCCTTCAGAACTCAGATCTCAGATCCTTTCCCATGCCCCCTGCCCTGGCCTCAGTCAGCACCTGTCCACCTCCAGATCTAACACCCAAGGCTTGAGCCTCAAAGCACCCTCCTTTGTTCTCCACTACAGTTTCTGGAAGCGCTGTCTAATCCATTCTGCCCCACCCCCTCAGGCCCAATGTGGTGCCACAGAAAGGTCAGCCCTGGTAAATGATTCAGAGGACAGGGTGCTTTCTGGCTATCTGTGGGAGACTGGGCACAATGTGGGACCTGGACACAAGGGGGGTCCCACAGAGGCCAAGGACATCTCCAAGTTATCTGACCTTACAGCAAGGCCCTATCCCAGTGCAAAGCCCCTTTCAACACCCTCCTGTGTCTCCATGGCATGACAGCCCCCACCCTGACTATAGCTCCCTCACACCTTGAGCACTGGACCCTGTTTGGGGTGAATCTCTCAGTTGCTTGGGCACTAAAGGGCTGCCACACAGGACCACCCAGCTCTGGTCCCCTACTCTCCATTCTAGCTCTAATTCTATTCATTTGAGAAATTTATTGGAGGTGACTGGGATGACTCCACAATTCAAATAGCTTCACACAATCCAAACCTTTCAAACCATGAGCTTCTTCATCCAACCAGGACAAATGGAGATCTGTTTGTTCTGGAATACAACTAGGTATCAAGCTACAATAACAACTTGGCCCAGGCCAGACCTGGGGGAGTCTGCAACATCTGCCATTGACAGACCTTTCCCAGCTGTAAAGCTTGGGACTAGACTTGCAGCCACACAGGCTAACTGCAGACCTGCCCACTCCATTCCTTGCCCTAGGATCCCTAGGCCACTACTGCTTATCTCTACCTTGAGGGGACATAGCAGGTGTGTGCCTGAGCAAAGTTGCCAAATTATCTCAGAACACAGAGGGTAGCCCTGATGCTCAGGATCAGGACCAGGAACCAAGAGTGACTTCAGCCTGGAGAGAGCCCATGGTCCAGTCCAAGGCTGTAGCTCTTGTCCCTCGGGTGCACCACATGGATGCTCAGCTCCCAAGGCCACCCCTCTGTAATTGAAGGTAGAGTCTATGGGGGTACATAACCCCCCACATACCTGGATGGGGCTACTGGGATCTGCTGGCTGGAAGATCTCTCCTCCCTTCACTGCCCCAACCTCCCCTTCGTCAGCATGAGGTCTCCTGAACTTGAGCTCCTAAATAAAGCCTGAGGGACCTGACAGTAGAGGGTTAGGAGTTTGCACGTGTGTCCTTGGCACTTCATTGCCACGTTCAGAATGGCAAAATGTATATAAGACTGGTCTGCCACTAGCCTGTCGTGTGACCTCAGACAGGTACCTCAGTCTCTCAGCTGCAGAGTCCACAAAGGTGGGGTGAATGCCTGCCCCAGAGACCAGGCCAGAGCCTATGTTCCCAGTCTTTGTCAAGTAGAAAGACCTCAGAGCATCTTGCTCAACTCTGGGGAAAAACACGTCAGGGAGGTTGACAGGCAGCTTCTGATGTCTCCTCTGGTGAACAGAGAAGTTGAGAAGGGCACAGGTGGGAAAGTAGCTGTACTACACCAAGTGACTGCCCTTATCCCTCTGACAGTCTTAAGCCTCGGCCTAGGTTACCAAACAGCTACCTATGAGAGACCTTGCATTGAGGACCATTTGGGTTTTCCATGTGCCCTTGTTCTCCCTCCAGGTAGGTTCATACCTAGACAGTGGGGTTGGGGAACCTGTTGGGGTTTGGAACCAGGTGGGAGGGCTATCTGGGGGCTGCTCCCAAGACCCAGGCAGGTCTGAGGTCTATTGGCACTGCTGCCTTGGGATTCTTTAAGATGCTGGTACACCAGATGGCAGGAGCTCTGGGCTGGATACTTGGGTCCAAGGAGCATAGCTAGACCAAATTGGTTGGGATTGACCCCCTTTTCCTAGGAGGCCAGGGAACAGGCCCAACTATGTCCATCCATGGAGATTATTATGGGTAGGGTTGGCCCTGAGGAAAAGCTCTTGACTTTGCTGGGCCCATCTCCAGACCAGGAGCGAGAGCAGGACTGGGTGCCTTAAGTAGAAGACTCATCCATACATCAAGAGCTCTCAGGACAAGGGGATAGTCCCTTCTTTCACAGGGGCTTCCCGAGGGACCACCTCAACTCTCTCCCACATTCTGCCTCCTAGGCATTCTCTCCCTCTATAGAAATCAGCAGTATTGAGGTCGGAACCAGGTATCCAAGAAACACACTAAAGCAGCATGCAACTCTCTCTCGTGTGCTGGGCCTCAAGGACTGGAACAGCCCAATGGGCAGCTCCACGGTAGTCTCTGTCACAGCCACAGAATGGCTGCACCCAGGGAGATCACACAGAAGAGGGAAAACTTCACCCACAGAAACACTCAGCGTGTTGGTGTATGAGATAAAATGATGGTCATGAAGCTAACGTGGCAATGTGGAAAGGCACCTATGACAGGTCCGGAATGGCACTGCTGCTGGGATGTCCCCTGTGGGCCAAAGATTGGAAGGGAATTGGGAGGATGACTGGAGAGGTGAGATGGCAGGTGAGCTTTCTCCATGGCTTGATCTGAGGAGAGAGGCTGAGTGCTAAGGTCAATGGGCATCATGTGGTCCCCATGCTTATTGGAAATTTGCATCCTTGGTGTCCCTGGCTAAATGAGATTCTGGGTGGTGTTTTGCACGGCATCGATTGATTCCCCAGACTGGTTGTTCAGCCAAGATGCTGATGATCGGCCTACAATGGGCCGGTCCCCTCAAAGGCCCTGAGCACTCCTGCCTGGGCAAGAGTCTAGGTGCCTCTTTCAGCATGGACAGCAGAAGAGGCCTGGTTGCTTCTCCCTGACAGGCAGGACAGCTCTCAGCATGACCTTGGAGAGCGCAGGTGCTGTCCAGTCACTCTCAGTTAGCCTCACGTTAATGCCCTGTGCATAGAGTCACACATATACCCATCTGGCCTGCGCCACACAGCCACAAGTGGACAGGGCTGGCCGGGCAACCAGGTGTGCTGTGTTACAGAGCCCTTACTTCTGATTCCTGGCTACCTGCACCTGTGTGTGCTGGATAATTGGGGTCTGCATGACTGGAGTGAAGGGGCAGGAGCTGCAGGGAATAGGGAGATACCACGCCCTCCCAAGCTTCTGAGCAAGCTGCTGGTTTGTGTTGAGGGCACATGGCTGGTGTCCCTAGATCCAGCAGCTCCTGATTGGGCCCCTCCCACTTTGTTACATGGGCTTCACAGATGAGACATCTGGCGCTGGGGTCTCTCCCTGGCCTTAGTTTTCTTTTCTGTGATGTAGGGGTGAGGCAGGAATGTAAAGGCCGCAGCCCCAAACCACTTTCCCTGACACGAGTCGGGAAAATCTGTCACTGCTGAACGCACCCCGAGCCTTGCCCTGCTCCTTAGAGGAGTGGGGAGGCCAGAGCAGGTCAGAACAGGGGCAGTCCCCAAGACTGGAGCTGGGGGAGGGGAGGGGCCATCTCACCTACTGTCATGCTGGAAGCCCTCAACCCCCAAGGCCCAGAGATGCCCAGGACTTCCTCACAACCATGCAGGAGGTGAGCTAGGCAGAATCCTTGAGCCTGGTCCCACAGGTTTGTGCAATAAAGTACACAAACATTCTGCTGATCAATAATTCCCTATTGTGCTGACAATAACTCAATAAAAATGAAAATAAAATAAAAATTTAAAAGACTTTTTCCCACCTGCAGAAGCACCACAGGCCCTTGGGCAAGTTCTGACTTTCCCCAGGTGTGAGGGTCCGGTGGTGTGCTATGGGCCCTCAGAAAGGTTGCTGGGCACAGGCCCCACTCTCGGAAACGGCTAACCGATTTCCCTTCTGTGAGAAGACCCTGAGCCATGGCTGCCAGGAAAGATGCATCTTCAAAAGTTATTTTTCACTGTGGTTTAAGATAAGAGCAGCGAAACAGTTTCATGTTGGTGCCACTGATGTTATCTCTGGCTCAGACCTGCTCTTTCAACCTGAGAGATGATTAATTGAAAACTTTTCTCCCTTTTTTTCCCTCAACTTCAAAGGAAGATCAGCACCAACCTTCCAGGCTCTGCCCTCAACACACCACCAGACTCTCACCCCAGGGGAATGTCAGAACTTGCTTCAAGGGCCTGCGGTTCTTCTGGAGGTGGGGAAAAGCCTTTTACAAGTTTATTTTATTTCTATTTTATTGTGTTATTGGACAAGAAGGTATACAAATCTTTTTATTTTTTTTTTTTTTGAGTTAGAGTTTCACTCTGTTCGTCCAGGTTGGAGTGCAGTGGCATACGCATGGCCACCCCAGCATTGACCTGCTGGGTTCCGGCAATCCTTCTGCCTCAGTCTTCTAAGTAGCTGGAAGTACAGATGCACACTACCATGCCCTGCTAATTTTTTTTTTTTTTTTTTTATTGTAGAGACGAAATGTCGCCAAGTTGCCTGGGTTGATCTCAAACCCGTAGGCTCAAGCAATCCACTCGCCTCAGCCTCCCAAAGTGCTGAGATCACAGGCTGAGCCATCGAGCCCAGCCAGTATACAAATCTTAAGTGTACAGTTCAGTGAATTTTTGTTTGTACCTAGATAACCAGCACCACCAAAGGCTTCCTTGAACTTCCTTCTAGTCAGCATTCCCTGTCCCATCTCTAGGCACTATTCCAGTCTCTGTCACCGTCAACTAGTTTTGCCCTCCTTGAACTTCATTTAGGTGGAAGCATATACTATGCTCTTTTTTGTTTGATTTCTTTCATTTGGTAGTACCTGTGCAATTCTTTTCAGTTATTGCATGTTGTTGTAGTCTTTTCCTTTTCATTGCTGTATAATATTCCATTGCAACACTCTCTCACAATTTATTTCCCCATTCTGCTAATCAACATTTGGGCCGTTTCCACTTTTTGGCTAATATTAATAAAGCTTCTCTGAACATTCTTGTACTACATTTTGGTGAGTGTGTGTTTACATTTCTGCTGGAAATGCAGCAAATGGTGTAGAATTGCTGGGTCATAGGATATACGTATCTTAGCTTTAGTAGGTACTGCCCAACATTTTCCCAAGGAAAGGTCTTTGATAAACAGCATTTTGTTGGTTTTCCTGCCTTTTGCTGACACTGCTTATCCACCAGATACTGGGTCTCCCCTCTCCCTTCACACAATCTGAGCTTGCTTCTTAAATGCCTTCATCATTATTGGAAAATCTTCACTATGTTGCTCGCTCCTGCCCAACTGTTCACATTCTGACAAGTCAATCGTTGAGAGACAAAACCCAAATCCTGTGAAGTCTAGGCCGAGATCAGACCTTGTTCGCAGGGCTGTGGGCCTGCCCTTGGGGAGCTGGCTTGGCCAGGCTGCCATGAGGTGCGCTCACTGACAAGAGGAGAAATTGGCCGTTTTTATTTTATTATAGGAATATGAGGCACAAGTGAGGATTAACCACATAAATAGGCTGCATGTAGGTGAAGTTTGGGCTTCTAACTGGCCCTTACTCCCCCTGATAATGACCCAAGTGTCCTTTCTGTTAGAAATTCACAAGTTGATTACTTGCCAGTCTCCCATGCTGTCACAGCTGTGGAGGGGCTGCCTTCACTCCCAGCATCCCCCTTTTGGGGGTTAGCTCGCGAAGGACCCTGCCAGACACAGATGTGGATGGCATCTTGCCAACGCATTGTGGAGCACAGTCTTTGTCCACAAGTCTCGGGCCTTGGAGCCTCTGAAAGACCCCAAGGAAACCATGACATGCTGCTAGCCTATGTGGAGAGACCGGGCAGAGGGACTGAGTCCGGGACTGTCCTGGGTTCCTCATGAGGTCTCAGTCTCCTAGTTGGTGCCCCACCATGTCCTGGGGCATTCACTTTCCCAATCCCTTTCTTTTTTTTTTTTTTGAGTTGGAGTCTCA
>NW_007253829.1:42440-66987 GCF_000164805.1 Carlito syrichta | reverse complement strand
AACTCACAGGCTCAGGCAATCCACTCACCTCAGCCTCCCAAGGCGCGGGATTACAGGCTGAGCCACCGAGCCCGGCTCCCAGTCCCTTTCAAATCTGCCTAATTATCTCTGTTCCTATGCCTTGCCCTGACCCAGCCCACCTTACTAATGCGGACAATCATCTCAAAAGCACCACGGGCCCTTGTCTCTAGACAGATTCCTGCTTCTCTCCCCATGGCAGCTACCCATTAATTCATTCCACAAATACTTAATGAGTGCCTACAAAGTGGGAGGAACTATGCCAGGCTCTGCAGGGAACCCAGAGCTCGAGGTGCTTACATTTAGGGGATTAGTCTGGCTGTGTTCCATATGGGCCTGCTGGCTTGGCATGAACTCCAAGCCCTTCGATTTAGCTAAAACCCTCCCCTGCCATACTGACCCTGACAACCCCTGCAGACAGCCCCAGCTGCATGACTCTCTGCCCATCCTTCATCAGCCCTGGGCCCCAGTACACAAGCCAGCCACAGCACTCCTCCCATCACCTCTCTCTCTGCCTGGAATGCTCCCCAGTCAGCTGGCTGACACATGTCCCCAAGTGGGGTGAACCAACGTCCAGTGGAAGATGGAGAGGTCCTCCACGGTGGCACTCTCTTCCTCAACACCTGCTCTGGGGCTTCCCTGCTCAACTCCTAGACCATGGGAGTGCACAGTCATCTGCTCCTCAGGGGACTGTGAGCAGCCTTGCTCTGAGCGACTGCTCTATACCTCAGCTCTGGGGAAGGGCCCCACTGCACAGATGCCAGGGCCTGGTGGAACAGCCACTGCTATTAACCTCTGATTCACAGAAATGGACACAGTTTTATCGAAGTCAAGATGAAAAGGCAACATCCAATTTTCCAAAGTTTAGAAAATGCTCTTTGGGGCAAAGATAGGCAGCAGGCTATAAGAAGGCACTAAGTACACAGGCAGGGCTGTTGATATCATTATTCTTATCAACAATGGTGTTAAAGAGGTGAGCCAAGGGCCTATCCAGAAGCCAGGAGATCTGGGAGCCCTACTCCAGCACAGCTGCCAGCTCTTTTTCCCATGTAGTGGATTCGGGAACCATCTCAAAGGAAGCAGGAGGGAGGGAAGCCCAGCTCTCTGGGAATGTGTCTCACACTTCCTCCAGCCCAGAGCCTGGGGCAGCCCCAAGCTCCCTTGGCGGAGGCCCTGGCTCCTGCCCAGGTCTTTTCCTCCAGCAGACTGGATGAGGGTGACGTAATGTGCTGGGGGCAGGCGAGGCCAGGGAAGTAACAACTAGACTGTGGCTACAGTCAGAAACAATACAGCAACAAGATAACTCACAGTCTTCCCTCTGCCCTCACACCCCAGGAAACTGTCCTTGGCTGACCTTCACAGTCCTCAGGCCCTTTTCCCACTGGGACTGCTCTGGAGCAGTTTCTGTGGGTTCCTCTCAGGTTCTCTGCCAAAATGAAAGCTCCCTCTCTCTCCAGGGCTGTGAATCAGACAGACCCTAACACCCCCTCTCAGGAATCTAGCCCTGGAGACGCACACCAACCAGTGTTGGTACCCAAGCAGAAGTAAGAGGAAGCTGTAAGAACCTCAAGCCGTGCCTTGGGCATGGTCACACCAAAGGTTCTTGTGCCTATGGGACTGAAGGACAGAGAAATGCAGTCTCAGGCTCTGAAGCCAAACAAAAATGGCCATGAGCCTGGGTCCTCTAGTTATGATGAACCCCCACAGTAGGAAGGAGCATCTTCCTTTAGAGACTGCTGGGTTGAAAGTCTAGAAGTCACAGGCAGACAGACAGACACAGCAGGCCCATGGCAGTGACAAAGAGAGAGATACAGCTTGGACTCCTAGCAGTAATGGATAGATGGACACTGACAAACGGACAGACTCAACCAGAGCTTGGAAGGGACACATAGAGAGACAAGCTGGGGACACTGGTAGTGACAGATAGACAGACATAGAAGCAGAGGGACAGACTTAGTCAGAGCTCCTGGCAGGGCAGACAGATGCAGCTGCAAGCTGTGGTCGGGGTAAAAGGTGGTAGTTCAGCACTTCAATGATTCTAGTAGGCTTCTCTTCCTGGGAGAAACTTAGAAGAGGAAGGTCAGCAATGAACAGTCCCTGCTATCTCAGCTCAACTCAGGCCCACAACTGATACTCATCATCTCCTCCTCTACTATCTATAACAGATTCCCCCTCACCCTCAGCACCTTTGCTCATCCTGGTGAGCATGACCCAGGCTCATCTCTGAGGGGTCTGATTCCATCTCAGCCTGGAGTCGCTGCATTGTCCGTTTACTGACAAAATTTGGAAAAGGATTACCACAGAGGCACCCAAGTGGGTGATGGTGTGGAATCCTCTCCCTGCTCCCACTGTGTACCTCCTCCTGGTGATCAGACTCAAGTATCCCTGCCAGGATGGCAGCTCCTCTTCTTTCTGGCTGGTTGCTAGATACAAGATATTGAAGTGTCCTAGCAGCAACCTTAGCTAATAGTCTAATAGGACTCTTGCTATGACCCCTGGTGGAAATATTCCCTCCTGGAGAACCAGGACCTCTAAACCCACAAAGCCCAGAATTGCAGAAATAGGAAGCACACATTTTCCAAGTGGGTCTTAGGGAATCATGATAAAAGGGGCCACTCTTGCTTCTGAGACTCTTGCTTCTGGTGTACCTGTGTCTTACCATGACCTCCAATCTTGTCTGATTGGCATAATGTTATCAACAGAGCAGACCAATGTGAAGTTCCGCAGGATGTCCAGATGGTCCAGACCTCTCGGAACCATATTATGATAGAGGGCAGCAGAGTTAACCTTGCCTTGGAAATGTTTGACCCAAGTGAATGCAAACTATTTCTGATGGGTGGGGGAAAGACTTGCCCCCCACCCATCACCTACTGGAACATAGCTCCATATAAGGATCTTAGATTTATAGTGAGGACTACATCTTGGAGAATAGCTTATTATCCTGAAAAGTACCACTCCCAAGTTGGGGCTTCAACTATGCCTTCAAAAGGCTGTTGGCCAACACTCTACCTGGCTGACAGTACCTGGGTGGTGCAGTGTGTGATATGACCACAGAGTCTGTAGTCATGGATCTATGCTTCCACTTTCTTTGCTGTAAAGTGGATCCCATGGTCTGATATGATGTTATATAAAATCCTATACAGAAGAATCAAAAATTCTGAGAGCCCTTGGATAGTGATATTGGCTGAGGCCCTGCAGAGAGGAAAGGCGAATCCATACCTGAAATGTGTACTTATTCTTGTTACAATGAATCACTGGTCTTTCTGAATATAAGAGGACCAATGTAGTCAACTAGCAATGGTCTGTCAATCTCCTCGAGCACAGTATTAAATGAGGACCTATTTGGGAACTAAGCTTGAGCTTTTACATCCTCCATCAGCTGGTCACACGGATCACCCAGGCAGCCATAAGTGTGAGCCAGGGAAAAGGTTTTGGTGCCATGGCATTGGATGACATGGGGTTCTGGGTTACCTGCATGTGCGGCCCACCTGTGCCCTCCAATCCTGCTCAGGCATGAGTCCAGATGTGCTACTTCATCTTATGACAGATTTTTGTTGGGCCCACCTGACCTTATGGTTTAGTAGGTCTGACAAAACCCAACTTGTCATGGTAGCTCTTGCTGCTTCGTCACTGGATCAGGCCCTCCAGGCCTACCAGGGCTCAGAAGTATGGCAAGAGCTGCTTTGAAAAAATATGCAATTCTCCAATGCGGATGCTATGGCCTTGTTCCAGAGCCCTAGGATCACAGTGTATTTTTCCACTACAGATACCTTTAAAACCACAATATCTGATGATTCATAAGGCCCACATGGCAGGGCTACTTGTATGACAGCCTGAAACTGCCACAGAGCACTTTCCTGCCTGGGGCCCCACTCAAAGATGGAAGGCTTTTGTGTCACTGCCCAGTATATGGCTCAGAGTAATATTCCCAGGTTGCATCCACAACCCTAATAGGCCCACCCAAACACTGTGCTACCTTCTTCATGGTGGCAAGTCCAAGAGGTCATAATTCGTGCTATACTTTGGTGGAATTTTCCTGACATGTTCTAGACCACTGGATTCCTAATAATTTTACTAATGTGGCAGGCTCTGAATACTCAAAGGGCTTATCTTCTGGTGTACCCGTGTCTTACCATAACCTCCAATCTTGTCTGATTGGCATAACATTATCAACAGAGCAGACCAGTGAGAAGTTCTGCAGGATGTCCAGATGGTCCAGACCTCTTGGAGCTATATTATGACAGAGGGCAGCAGAGTTAACCTTGCCTTGGAAATGTTTGACCCAAGTGAATGCAAACTATTTCTGATTGGGGAAAAAAGAATGAATTCACCAAATCCGTAGCCACACATTGTGTGCCTAAGGCCATGTTCATCTACTGTTGTGAAGATACCACATTTAGCAAGCATAGTGGCTGCAACTGGTGCTACTCTTTGCTGAATTGGTAGTAGCCTGCTGTCATCTCTCAGGAACTATTTGGGTTTTGCTGGTACATTAAGTGAAGATATGATGAACTCCCTTTAGGTCTTTAACAGTGGCTCTCATTTCTGCTATTACCTCTAAAATGTGATACTGTTTTATTTGCTATTTTGGCTGGAATGGGGAGAAGTTTTGGAGGCTTCCACTTGGCTTTCTTCACTATGATAGCTCTTACCACACAGGTCAATTAGCACCCAATGTAGGGGCTGTGCTAATAATCAAGTATATTTATCTTATAACATCACTGTGGGACTGTGGACCTAGAAGGCCTTCCATGAGTGAGACTTGGACTAGGAATCTATTTATCACCTGGCATGCATATGCCCCCTACTCAAACAACATGGTTTTGGGGTTACTCTGTCTATTATGCACAGTCATCCAAGTAAGTGGCCACAGGTCTCCTGGGGAAAGGGCTGGGGAAATCATTATCATGCACACTTACTGTGTTGGTGTGGAATCCCTCTTTCTGGGAGATCTGGCTTCTTCAATCAGTGTGTTCTGAGTCTGAGAACGAGTTAAGATCTGGAAACTTGGCAGGGGACTTTTTTATTAGGGTGACTGGACTCATCATCCATGACTGATTTCTTTTCATTGCACAGAATAAAGAGTAGCTGTGTTGGTTGCCAATCTATTTTTACCCTATGGATGCTATGTTCTACTAACCATCTCCATAACTCTTTGTGAGTCAGGCCCTCTTAGCTGCAACTCTAACCTTACCTCTCATGACAATTGACTTGTGAGGATTAAGTGCTCTCACCTAGCCTCTATTACTTCAGAGTCCTATCACCAGTACTGCTATCAGTGAGCCCAGTCCTGTGATCACATGTCCTACTGTCAGTCCCTGTCTGTAGAGGACAGCCACCATTACTTCTTAGTGATACTGGTGCCCTTCTTTCCAGCACATTCCTTATTGTTTTGGTGTCTTTTGGTCCCTCGGGTGAGTATTCCAGTTGTGCTTCGTATATTCCCTCCTGCATACTCACTTCCTCCACAGTCTGTCACAGCAATTAAATTAAAATTAAATTAAATATTTTTTAAAGGATGGTCTCATTTAGTGTAGACCATTCTTTAAAAAAATATTTAATTTAATTTTAATTTTAAAGATGTGGGGTACAATTCAGGATTATGTACACAAGTGGTCATCATATAGTTAAGTTGGGGGTCTCTCTTTGCCTGGTTTGGCATCAGGTACCCATGTTGATGTTGTATGCTCCCTCTCCCTCCCCTGACAGTTTCCTGCTACTGCCAATCCCTTTCTTATAGTATTATGATAAATGTACAGGGTCTTCTTATGAGTGAGCATCTTCCCAAGCACCTTCCCAAGCATCGAGGAGTTATTCTAACAATGTATTTGCACAATCTCTTGGTATCTTGCCACAGTTTTAAGTACTTTATCCTGCGATAGTTTTATCCAAATTTCTGTTCCACGCTCTTGGTCCAGAATCCAGTCCTGTGACACTCTTCTGGCTCCTGCTAGTACTCACTGACTAGGCCCTGCACTTCCTCTGAAGTATAGTCCTTTTCTTCATTAGCAAGTTCAACATCTCTGGCCAGGTTATGCTGTGACTTGACCCTAGTTACTGGCCTAGTGGCCAAGAGGTGAGGTGGGAGCAAATCCTGGGAGAATGGGAGAACATGGTCTTACAGGACAGGGTTCTCTACATTCTCCTTTTAAAGTAAGAGGCAAGTTCTAGCTCTTAATAGGGATGAATAGGTCACTTGTGCAGGCCACAGTGCTTTGAGAAATCCGAGGATTCAAGATTTTCAAGTGCAAGAGGTCCCTATCCCACATGTCAGGGTCTCGTTTTTTCCCAACCAGGGCTCTGCCCATGGCACAGGAGACCTGCCTTGTTTGGGAGAATAATCTTCTTTGGCGCTTAACTACTGTACTTTGATTAATACATCTGGATCTGGTTCTCAGCTTTTTCTTCTTTTCTATTGTAAGAGATAAGAGCTATTTAGGTGCACCAAGGATGCCTATGGGCTTCATACTAAGCTTCTCATTGTCAATTAATCACTCTAAGCTCTTCATTTTATAATACTGCAAGTCAGTCAAATTTAGCAATTCCATGGTCCTTAAAGCAGCTAATTTCTCCATAGTTCTCAAATACCTGCTGCACTACAATGGCTAATGCATTCCCCTCTAGCAGAAGCAGACTGAGCCGATTAGCATGCAGGACCTTCAATAGGAAAAACTCTTGGAATCAACACCTGAGGAAAATAAGCAGGATTAAGCAGGAGAGGCTGAGCTATTATGCAGTTCCAACTCATGTTCTAGCTGAGGCCAAGGGAACTCTCCCGACAGTCATTTAGAGTTTTCCCAAGAAGGGGAGGAAAAATTTACACCCTCACATTTATCAGTCAGTGGATGTGGGCTCCATGCAGAAGCAGATGTGACTTTATGCAAGATTTTTTTTTTTTTTTTTTTTAGCAGAGGCAAGCCCCAAAGAGGGCTCATAGTGGAGGCTATCTTCTGACAGCCCTCCAAGCAGCCGGTAGAACAAATCATTCACAAAGGAGGGAATTGAGCCACGTATCACAGACAGCATCCACAAAACCACCTTAAAATGCCATACACAAAACTGGCCCCTGGGCAAATGGGTCAGAGTCTGATTCTTATAAACCAGTCCATTAAGATTCTATTGCTTTAGTTTAAGCCTCTTTCCTATTGGGACATGCAAGCTCAGGGAGGAGCCTCACTCTTGCTGGTCTCAAGTACTCAACTCCTCAAAAGAAATGGCTATAGGACAACTCTCCCTCCCTACTACTGAGTCTCAGTCACCATGTCCTGGAGACACAGGCAGTAAGCAGATTCAGCACCAACTGGGTTGGGGCAGGGGGAGTCAGATATAGTTTCTTGGTTAGGTAGGTCCAAGGCTCTCTGTGATGGGAAGGGAGTCATTTGCCAGGTGGCAAGAGGGCAGAGAAGAATATGTCTGTGATGGGATGCCTTAGAAAGGTGGCCTGGTAGGAGGCTTGGCAGGGATAGGCTGAAGCCAGATAGGAGAATTCTGGACCCAGTAGCTCACGTTTAGGGTGGCTCTGTAGTCGTGAAGTTTTTCCCCAAAGAGAGGCATGCAGAAGCATGTCTGAGAATACCACTAGTCTGAGGTAGTGTTGTAGGGTGGCAAGTTAAGAAAAGATAGGGACCCTGGTTGGAGGGTGCAGGCTCTGATTTGGGCTTCAGACCTCAAGTTTGAGACCTCTATAATTTCCAAGGAGAGAAAGGACCAAGTACCAAGAAATCTGGAGACCTAAGAGGTAGGCAGAAGAGGTGGCAGCTGCAGAAGAGGACCAAGCATGGTGGTATCATAGAGGTAATGAGAGACAACGAGGTCAGAAAACACCCCTGATCCTGGAGATGAAATCTGTTGGCAGGGCCCTTGGGGCAGGTAAAAGGGATGAGGAGATGGACAAGGCCTGGAGAGTTCAGGTAGCTGAGGGCTGGGACCTTTGGACAGCTGGATATGGAGCAGGATTCCAAGGAGAGCAGCCCCAGGCCTGCAGGTCACCTCAGCTTCCCTTTCCAGGACCTCCCTAGAGCAGGACAAACAGGAACTGTACTCAGGTCCAGGTGACAGCTCATGTCTGGGTTTTCCAAGAAGGTGGGTCCAACCAGTCCACCCATCGGTCCTAGCAGCTGTAAGCTTTTCTCAGGCAGGGTGCCATCCAACTGTTTCGAGGGATTTCCAGTGGGCTGCACTGCTTCTGTCCCACAGGGATCTACAGGGAAATCCCAGCCATGGGCAAATAGACCCCCACCCCCTGACTAAGGCCTCCAGAATCTGGGCCAGAGGCCAGGGTGGGGCAAGACACTGAGTCAGGACAGCAGTTTTCTGGCTTCCTTAGTTTGTGTCCACAGATATCCTCACCACCCAGAGAGATGCCCGTGGCAGCAATGGGGAGCTGAAGCCTGTAGAGTCACTGGAATGACTTACATTATTTCTCTAATGTTCACCACGATCATGTGAGAGAGAGATCATGACCCTCTTTCATAGATGGCGTAACTGAAGCTGAGAACTGACTTGTCCAGGGTCACATCGCCAGAGAGTGAAAGAGCCAAAACTTGAACCCGAGTCTCTGAGACTCCTTATCCAGTGCTCTTCCATTACCCTTCCTGCCACTTGGCATCAATCAGCCAGGATAAGACACTGAAAGGAGGGCTAGGTCTTTGTAATGTTGCATCAGAATGCTAGCTAGACCCGGGGGCCTCTAAGTGTCTGCTCCATGCCTGGCTTGGGACCTTTGGCTTGAGCCCCTCCCAGGCCATCCTCCACCCCCGAGCTGCCTCTCACATCCAGTATCTCAGCCTTGCAGATCCTCACTCTTCCTTGATACTATGGCCCTCAGCCTCTGGCTCCTCTCAGACTTCCCAGACTCCTCTCAACCACCTGCGTGATGAAGCCCATTTTAACCATGGAGAGTCTAAAACACAGAGGAGCATAGGGAGCCAAGAGTGGATAGCACATGGATCTGACACTTGCCCTATGGCAGCCTCTTGAGTGTCCATGAATGGCAGATAGGAGGGACGGCAGCCCTGCGTCTCAGTCACCTCAGTGAGGACAAGAGTGAGGCTCCTGGGGCAGTCCCAGCTCCAGGGCCTGTAGAGGGGATCTCCTCTCCTTCCTCTCCACAGGAAGTGTGTGGTGCTGGCCAACTAGCCACAGAGGTCTGGGCATCCCCAGGGAGCTGCAGCTGACAGCCCCCACCCTCCACCCTCTGGCTCTCTTCCCACTTCTATCACACTGGCAGTCACGCTCCTTATCTCCAGAACCTGGCTTCCTGCTGCTTTTAAAGAGACACATGGCCCACTGACTGGCTGCCACCAGCCCAAGAGGCCCTTACCCCTAACTCCTGGGCTTATGGTAGACTCGTGCCTTGCTCACCATGAGGAGAGGCTCTCCTCACTGCTCAGCACCCACGTCAGCCTGAGGACTGCCTCACAGCCCAGTGAAGGTCATGTGAGCTCTTCTGAAAGGTGGAGCCATGCATTCATTCATTCAATTAATACTTTTTGAGAACCTATCTTTTGTGTATCAGGCACTGTCTTGAGCATTAGGGCCAAGTGGAAAATGAGACAAATTGTCTGCCCTCTTGGTGCTTCCATGGCAGCAAAAGAGACAGACAATGAAGCAGTAAGCAAAAGAATTCTCAAGATAATGTCAGATAAGAGCAATGGAGATAATAAAATGGGTGATGGCACGGAGACTTTAGAGTAGCCAATGACAGCCTTTCTGAGAAGGTGTCATTTGGCTGTGATCTGACTGGTTAAGACCTGACTGACAGGAAGGAGCTGGATTTATGTTTTTTTAAAGGATTCCCAAGGCTACTGTGCTGACCAAAAGTGAGTAAAGGTTCAATGAGGAGGCTGCTATGATTGCCCTGTGAGATGTGATGGCCTGAACTGGAGGTAAAGAGGGAGAGACGTGGTCAGAAAAGGACTCACAAAGAAATAGAGAACAGAGCCTGGAGCAAGGGAGGGTGGCGGGGCTCAGTGCTCAAGGTCCTAGCAGGTGGCAGCTCCTTTCAACTTCCCTGCCCTCTGCTCCTCGGCTGGCAAGGGTTCTTAGAGGCCCCTATCGAATGCCCTGGGACAGGTCTAGCCGGGCTCTGCCCTCAATTGCAGACTGATTCTGGTCTTATTGGAAATTGGACTTAAGATGTAGATAATACCCTTTTGTCTGGTGCTCTTGTGTCTTGAACTATAGAATTCTGAAGGGTGGATGCCATAGCAGATGCCCATCAACTGCCTACCACTCAGCACCTTGACCTGGCCATGATCCAGGCTGGCACCCAGAGGGTGATGCCCGTGAGGTTGTAGCAAGCTTGACATCAGGTGCCCAAGCTGGCACCTTCCTGGTCTGGGGCAGCTTTTCAGCTCCTGGCCACGGGGATAACAGAGAGAGTGTGTTTATACAGAGGTTAGTGATGCAGAGCCGAGGGAGGATGGCTGCCAGGAGGAGAAATAGTCAGTTGTCAGCAGAGGCTCACGGATCACAGCCTTGCTCACCACCAAGGAGAGCTCTCCTCTTCGCTCAGCATCCAAGCCATAAAGATACCAAAGCAGAAGGCCTGGGGATGCCAAGATGAAGGGGGCAGAAACGGAAGCAAGAACAGTTGGAGCATAAATGGCAGTTTCAGGAAAGAGGCAGAGGCCTTGTGTGAGCATTCAGTGTTGGGGCAAAAGTGACGCATTGAAGTCACTCCCATCAGCAAACCTCCTAGCTCGGAGCGGAGTGGATGTCTGTGACACATCCTGTCATATCCCTGCTAGCAGTTTGGCACATTGTAGTAGGATGCCCAAAGGTCAGAGAGTATGAGCATTGTGCCATTATCAAAAATTGGGCTGCTATGAACTCTAAGAATGAGCTCAGGGACACGTTGGATCAGGACAACACCAGGGCTTCCAATCTAGAAGACACCACAGCTCAAAGGCAGGTACTCAAGTGCTCTGCTTCTGCACAATTTTATAGCTTTCTTGAGAGAGATCATTCAGGAACTTGGCTTGTCTCTTGAACTAGCTGGCAGGCCAATGAAATCAGTATATTGAGATTTACTTGCTGGCAGGTGCCCATGAACCAAATCTCCAGAGTTTAAAAGAATAAGGATGAGACTCCTGTTCTCATATATGCCAGTTCTATAAGACACCCTCAAGTAGAAGTTCTGGACACAGAGATTTTGTTATCCTGGAGCTGTCAAAGATGACCCATGTTCACCTGATCCCTCAGACTACCAACCAGTGTAGAGAGTGATAATGCAAACCTAGAACTGTTCACATATTTCTATCTGGAGAGAAGGCTCTCAGACAGTGAGCAGATGAGTGAGAAAGGGCATGGCTCTGGGCTTGAGCAGTCACCAGCATCAGCAGAAGAGGGAAGTGTGGGCACTTCTGAGGACTACTGTCTACTTTCCCAAGCATCACCATCTCACACTCCCTGCCTCGCTGACCCATCATGATTATAGTGCAGTCAGGCTGCCCCTCAGATGAAGCAGTTTAACCATTGAAAATAGCTCATCACACAGGAACCACACAAATCTTACTGGAACATCTCAGAGATATCTTTAAAAATAGGCTATTGTCTTAAGAATGATTTAAGTTTATAGTTAAATATTCAAACAAATAAAGTAAACAGCATCCCATACCCTGAGATGGCACTTTGGTTAGCATCTTTCCAGGTACCTCAATTTTCCCCTCCATAGAGCCAGGCATACACATTTATTCCCTTTGTGGAAAGGTTTCTACTGTACAGATCATAACCTTTTTTGTTTTGTACATTTAGCAATTGTAATGTGCCACATGCCCGCAAAGTTATTCAGAATCAAATAATTCGCAGAGCTAAGAGAAAGTTGTGACCTAATGTTATGTCAGCTAATTATCTTTTGTAATAAAATGAAGAAGGAGCTTCTGGAGAAACTCCTTCCCTTGTCAACTCACTGGAGCACATCTTCTTGAACTATTGACAATGATACAACAGTTAACATTCACCATGTACTAAGTGCTAGGTACAGTTCTAGTCAGCACTTCTATATGTACTAACTCATTTCATTCACATTACAAGCCTCTCGGACCCTTTGTTCTTCATTATAAAATGGGGATAATAATAGTACCTACCTCCCAGATAAGCAATTTGTCAATAGTCCCACAACATTTTGAGTGACTAAGGAAAGATATGAATTTGGGTGTGTGTCTGCAGAGCTGATCTTTGTTCTGCTGTTATGACGCCTCTTGCTCATCTGACACCTGCAGAGTGACTGACATGGAAGGGGTGAACTCACAGATGGGGACTGCCTGGGCCCCACAGTGCTAGTGATGCAGAAACTCATCATCACATCAGTGCGTCAATATCACAAGAAAACTCTGACAAATCTAAAGACCCTGTTAGCAACAGTGAAAGTTTTCTGAAGAGTGAGAAAACCACTGGGAGGAGGCTGTCTTGGCAACTGGTTTGTTCATTATTTCTACAGAAAGGCAACTCATGAAACTGGCTCAGGGACCCCAATTGTTCATGTTCACCACCTCTTGAGAGAGGGAAAGGGAAAGTGACAATTGCTGAGAGCTACAGCTATGTGCTAGTGCTAAGAGCTTTTATATATCATTTTAGTTAATCCTCACTACCGCCTGCGAAAGATTATTGTTTCATTTTACATGTTCTACAGTGAATTTCTGTTCTTTCCCTTCAAGCCTGTCCCATCCGTAACCTTTCTTATCTCAGTTGATGTTGAGTCCTCCTTTCCAGTGCCTCAGAGCAAAACCTTTTGAGACATTTTTGACTTTGTTCTCTCTCTCCCATTCCACAGCTAATCCATTAGCTACTGCCAAGGGCTCTCCTTCCAAAATAAATCCAGAATCCAGCATTTCTCATTTCTCACCACTTCCACTGCATCCTTGATGGCTCAAGCCACAGCCACTATCATCTCCTAAGATATATAGTGCAGTGGATGCTTAGCTAATTTCCCTTCTTCTACTATGCCCTGCTATAGTCTATTCTCAAGTCAGCAGCCAGGGTCCAACCATGCCACTTTGTTCAAAACTCTCCAGTGGCTCTGTGTTTTACCAGAGCAAAAGTCATAGTTCCCACAATGGCCTACAAGGTCCAATATCATCTGCCCCTTCATCTTTCCATCCACTCCCTGCTCCAGTCACGTTTGCCTCCTCATTGTTCCATGAACATACTAGCCTCAGAGCCTTTGCACTGGCTCGTGCCTCTGCCTGAAACGGGCTCACTCTTTCAACTGCTCAATATGGTTTCCTCAAAGAGATCACCCCTGCCCACCCTATTTAAGAATGCAACCCCTTCTACCATCACTCCAAGCACCCCCTATCTTGCTTTATTTTTTCCATAACACTTACCAGTTTCTAAAGTGTTATCGGTTTTGTTGTTTGTTTTGTGCCTCCCATACTATGAGACACATTTCTGAAGGCAGGAATACTTATCTGTTTCCTCTACTGATCACTCCCAAGTTCCTGGCACATGGAAGATACACAGACAATATATGGTGAGTGAGCGAATGAGTTTGACAGTGGAAAATTAGGAGACACAACATTTTCCAAGGTCAGAGAATTAGTAAAGGGCAGTCGGGAGTTGAAGTCAGGTCTCTTGGACTCCATAGATCAGGCTATTTCTTTTTTTAAAATTAAAAAAATTTTTCATTTTATAGATATAGGGTACAATTCAAGGTTAGGTATACAAATGTTCATTATGCAGGTACCCTTGCTGATGAGGTGTGCCCCCCCTCCTCTGGCAGTTTCCCACTACTGCCAATCCCTTTCTTATGGTATTATGATAAGTATTCAAGGTTCGCTTATGAGTGAGAACATATGATACTCCGTTACTTGTTTCTGATCAGGCTATTTCTGTAAGATGCCTCAGACTGAGACAAAGGATCCAAAAACTAATTGACTAGTGGAACTTTTGCCTAAGTGACAGCTAGGGTACTCTTTTGGAGTTGGTGCCCCTTCGGGGATGATCCTACCTCCAGTTGTACCTGCATCCTAGGCTGGGTTCAATGCAAAATGGCCAGCCAGCCTGGGTAGTGGCCCTGAGTCACCCAGAAAGGCATCAGGTGATTAAGGTGGGGACTGTGAGACACCCCTGAAAGGGATGTAAATCAAAGAAGGCCAGAGTAATGTCTGTGGCTTACCTCACCTGTGTTATTCAAGAATCACTTCCCCATGAACTCAGACTCCCACTTTCCTGAGGGCAGAGTAGTCACCTGACCTATACCAAATTTTCCTCTGGGTCTCTTGTCTGTGGTTTGTACACAAACCATCATTCACCTGACAAGCCTCCCTCTACACCTGCCCTCAATGCAGGGCCTGCTCGTTTGCCACTCCCGATTCCTGAATTCTCAACCCTGAGAAGACTGGATTCCCTGAGAGGACAGTCGAAAACTTTGAGGCTGAGTTATCTCTCAGCCCCCTCCTCTGGTCTCATCAGCACCAAGCGCATAGGGAGAGTAGGTGGGTGGCTTCTCTGACTTTACAGGCATGTAAAGGGCCCCTAGAGGCTTCCAAACATCTGAGAGATTGGGCCAGTCGCTGGACCCTCCAGAATCAAGGCAGCATCCACCTTTGGAGAAAGAGAGGTTCCTTTCAAGCAAACAAATAATAGTAAACAACAAATATTCCTAATACTCCTAAACAAACAGCACTGGAATGGCACCTCTGTCGGCCTCCTGCAGCACAGGGGATGGGGACTGGGGGCAGGAATCACTTTGCTGACTACTAACCTAATCATGGAAAATTACAACTTCCTGAGCTAACTCTATCGGAGGTGGCCACAAAACTCTTTATGATGTGGCTGAAAATCCCTCCTGCTACCACAGCCCTTGAAAATAGGTCAGAGACACCTTCTATGGAACTCTAAAAGCAGGGCTTAGCTCACATTGTCTACTTCTAAGTCAGTGAGCTGAAAAAACTGAAGCTTTTGTGAGTCTGCTCTTCTCCTTCCTGGTCTGAACTCTGTCTTGGCTCTGGGTCAGTCGTCAGTCTTATCCTACTTGGTCCTCAGGAGACTGATTGGTCACAGGGGCCATGAAGGTCATGGGTTGTTTACCCCTGGAAATGTCTGTCAATAGCCTCTCTGAAGCAGAATTGTCTCCTCTTATGTATCAACCAAGACCTACGGGCCTGGCCTCATCCCCCAGGCTACATCTTACCCCAAAGTAGGGCAAGGGGCAGAGTAGGGATTGGTAGAGACTTAAATTATGCTTCACTTGGCTTTCCAGAGGCCCAGGTTTGTGCCAGGGGTTCATGGCTGGTTGCTGTCTAGATAAGATATGCAGAGTTATTTTCCTGAATTCTGGGCACCAAATTGGTAGTATAGGGCAGGGATCATCACCTGGCCTGCCTCTGATGCCTGAATGAGTTGTGTAACCCTGGATCATCTCTCTTAGCATGTTGAGACTTGGCTTCCTCTCTGAAGGGTAGCATTTTCTGCTGCAGGGGTTGCTGTGGAAGCCCTAGAGGATGGGGCATCAGATTTAAATGGGCTTTGAAGAACTTTGTGGAAGTGACCAGGAGGCCCCAGCCTTCTATTTCCTATGCTCAGACCATGGCAGAGACAAAAACCACTAGGCTCTAAGGTCACCAACTAGTGGGGTTTCAGTGCCAAGAGGACAGAATTCCCTCAAGTTTCTGTGCCTATCCCTTAATTTCTTTTGTATCTGCTGCTATCAGCAGGAGTCCCAGACTCCAGGGTTGAAGAAGAATAGGATCTTTGACCTGGCCACCCTGGGTCAGAGAGCACCCCTTCTAAGAGAATCAGGACATGGCTGACCAGGAGAAGAGGCCCTACCTAAGTGCCTGGCATCTAAGATGATACATGCCTTGGTCCAGAAGCCGCATCTGATCTCTGGTCCAGGCCTGAGCCTGGGTGAGGGTGGATGGCTCTGTCTTGACAAGACCTTGGGAACCTCCAGGCAGTCCTCTGCCGGGGACAAGAGGTCCTGTGTCTGCTTGGCCTAGAGCCAGGCCTGTGCTGAGTCATAGGACTCTGCCTGGAGATCAAGGCCAAAAACAATGACTTAGACATTTTGGAATCCAGGGAAAACCAGCTCTGGCTTTCAAGAGCCCTGCCCAGCTGGGCATGAGCTCACTCAGCTAGACAGTGACATGGACAGTAGGAAACTGTCCCCCTATAGGCAAGAGGAGCAGGGGACTGAGCCTTGAGCCTGAAACCACCCCTGAAACATTCTTTGAAAACCCCATATCAACTCATCTAAAATTAGTCTTCAGCATCTAAATCACTTCCTGTTGCAGAAACCACAGGCCTGATGCTTCAGTCATCACCCTGCCTACCTCTAGGGGTGGGGGCAAGAGACGTACTGCACACAGAAAACCGTAACAATCCAAAGGTGACACAGCAAGTCAGGACCCCCTCTCCCCCCGCTGCAGAAAGGAAGGCTGAGCAGAGCCCCATAAAGCTGTTGCGGCAGGCACCAGGACCAGTGTGAACACGCATGTGCATTCATGCACACACACCTCTGCCTGCACACTGTATGCACAGGCCAGAGCCTGCTACACTGCTGCAGAGAGACTGCCACATGGACAGCCCAAGCACACCTCTGCTGTGCGCCTTCCAAGCACGGGACTCGCTGAGAGAGGGCAACTGTCTGTCCCTCATGGAACACCTGTAGCTCTTTCTACTGCTCTTGCAGCCCTGGTTACTTTATGCCTAATCAGCTGAGAGCAAGGCTAGCCCAGCGCTAAGCACCTGGCCTCACTCACTGTTTCAGCCGACACTGCCAAGTGTTTCCTATGTGCAGAAAACCAGGTGGGGCTGGTTTGAGGATGTGAAGCAAGTCAGAGGCTATCTCTGCACGAAGAACCAAAATTGAGGGAATCGTTTGAATCTCTAAACCACCTAGAGAGCCCTGTTCTTCCTCTTGCCTCGAGCTGAGCCCTAACCTTAACCTCAGACCTGGATGGAAGGATGCCAGCAGTTGTGCATGGACCAGCAGCAGCAGCAGCAGCTGAAGGAAGACACTGATCATCCATTGCCACTTGGCGAGTCCTAGATAGTGCCCTCAAAATAATGAGATAAACTGGGGGTGCACCTGGGAATCAGGGGGATTTCTTTACTATTAGCGCCACAGGACATGGATTTTTGCATTATCAGTTAACTGCTAGTCTCCCAGTACCCTCAACAGTACCTGACGTGTAGAAGATTCTCAGTAAATTCCTTGTGGGTGATAGAATGGCGATGGAAGGTTCTGCTCATGAGCAGCCTGGCACTGATAAGCATGGAATGTCTGCCAGTCCCAGAATAGTATGGTGTCTGTGTCCATCCACTGAATGGTCACCAGACCTCAGGGTACTTGGGAATCCCCCAGCCCTCACAGTGCAGCTCCCAACCTGGGCACAAAAGACAATGTATCCTTGGGTGCTGCTTCTGACATGGGGCTGCTGGGACAAGAGATGCCTGCCTGCTCCAGAAGGAGGAATCCAACTGCTCTAACCAGTGGATGGCCTTGGTGGCAGTGGTTTCCTCCCCCAAGCACAATGACCCCTCAGTGGGTCAGCTTCAGCAAGATAAAGGCCTGGTCTGAAATGGGAGTCTTTCCATAATAATGACAGAGTTGTATCCATTGTGCTTTTCACACCGCTTCCTGGTAAGGGGACCCAGGCTCTCCTGGGTGACTGGAATGCCTAGTGACCACTTCCATCCACCCTCATTAGCTGCTGCTGAAGTACTTTTGAAGTGGCTTAGATTCCCAGAAAGATTCCTCCTGTTAAACAGTAAAAAGGCCCAGCACAGGGTGCCAATAATGTTCTATCCTGCCTCCACATCTGAGTGTGTTCTTCTAGAAGTGGTGGAGAACCTTCAGCCTGAAGATGTGGAGGACCGTGGAGAGCTCTGAGCTCCCCACAGGCTACTGAAGGGTAACCGATGGGGAGGGCTGTAAGGATACCTGACTCTCCAACCCTCAGCAGCAAGTGGGGTCCACTAGGATTGACAAGGCTCTTGTCTGGATGATAAGCTGGGCCAACAAGACCAGGGATCTGCCCACAAAGCCTAAGTAGGAATTGGGACTTGGCATTCACCCCTGACAGGTGAGTAGTGAGCACTTTTACACATAACAGACGTATTTTCAGAATGCATGTTTTAAGTCAGGTCCTATCTTGGCATTGAGAATACAATTAAGAAGACAAAACTCTGCCCCTTAACTATAGCATATTCCACTGAGGGAGACACGTAATTATAATACCAGATTATAAGTACAAAACCAGATAGGGTGCTACAGGTGCATAGCACAGGAGCATGCAACCCAGTCTGGAGGTTAGGCACAGTTCTGGAGGACACTTTTACTGAGGTAGAACTCAGTAGAAATAAGATATTATCAAATTGAACTAAAAGAATCACAGAGCATGACCAAGCAGGGTTATCCTAGGAATGCAAAGAAATCTGATGATGGAAAATCTACAAGCTGGGTGTGGTGGCTCACATCTGTAATCTCAGCACTTTGGGAGACTGAGGCAGGAGGAATGCTTGAGACTAGGAGTTCGAGACCAGCCTGGGCAACAAAGCAAGACCTAGATTCTACAGAAACATAGAAAAATTAGCTGAGCATGGTGCTGTATGCCTGTAGTCCCAGCTATCCATAAGGCTGAGGTAGGAGGATCACTTGAGTCCATGAGTTTGAGGCTACTGTGAGTCGTGACCATGCCAGCATACTCTACCCTGGGTGATAGAGTGAGACCCTGTCTCAAAAAGAAAAAGAAAAAGAAAATCTATGAATGTACTTCTCTACAATAATGGATTAACCAAAAGATGATCACCTCAAAATAAATATGTTTATGAGAAAAACTCTTTGTATACTAGGAGTACCAGGGAATCCTTAATAAGATCAAGGATTATACCAGAAGCCTATAGCAAATGTATTGAATAATGAAACATTAGAAGAAATTCCATCAAAGTCAGAAATGAAATGATAACTGTTAGTGCTACTATTTAAGTCTGACTGTTGAAGTGCATTAACATAAGAAAAATAGATACATGAATTGAAAAAAGATAAATATTATTTTTAAATAAATGATGATTATTATTACTGCATACTTTATATTAAATGCTTTACATAAATCATTTAATCCTCACAACCACCTTCTGAGATAGGTATTAGTATCAAATTGATTTTTACAGATGAAGAAACCAAATAATAGAGATGCTGGGGTACTTGGTTAATAAATGGCAGAGCCAGAATTTAAACCAGGCTATATGATTTGAGAGTATGTGCTCTTAATCACTATCCTCTATCACCTCTTTATGATATGAGACTACACAAAGAAATCAGCAGTCCAGATCAACTAACAAAAAATCATCAGATTTCCCAAATATTCCACAAAAGTCAATTCTCCTTCAATCAGCCTATACATTCTATCTCAGTTCTGTCAAAATCAAAATCCCTACAGAAGTCATGAAGCCTGAGAGGTTGATTCCAAAATTCATACGGCAGAATATTCTAGATCATTTTGAAGAAGAATGATGGCAGAAGATTTGTCCTAATATTATATCAGAATATAAAGCAGTAAGAATCAAAACAGTGTAGTACTGGCACAGAGATAGACAAATCAGTAGGCCAGAATGAAGGGTCCAGAAACCAATCAACATATTTATGGGATTTATAGAGGGAAGATAAAGTCTTGGTTCAGAGATGGGTGGGAATGTTGACTTGGGCTCTGTTCAAGGTTGCTTTTACTTTGGTTTACTCCTGAGGAAGTCAACAATAAGAAGTATAAGGATGTTTATGAGATGAGGAGGCCTGTGGGGGCTGTGGCTTCCCGTAGTCCTTCTTATTTCTCATAAAGGCATACCCCAAGGTCAATGGTCTTGGCAATCTGTATAGAATAAGATGTCCACCATGTCAGGAGAACCAAAATTTGTGCACTCACTACCTCTTACGCACCAGAAACAGCTTACACTACCAAAAAAAGGAGTAACTCTGCTCTTCAGTAAGCCACATTACCCAAGCCTAATATGTGATTTCTAGACCTTGAAAATTCTTGTTGCCAGTATTTTGGGCAATCTATCTTTACCAAGTTGTAGAGTCCAGACATTTTCTGTTTGTGTTTACTCTGGATCTTTCAGTAAACAGGTCTGGCTAGGATCTACTACTAGTTGCATTTCACATCAGTGTGAAACAGATAGACCTTTCAATAAACAGTATTGAGACAATTGTTACTGAATTGCTTAGGAACACTTTCAGATTTAAGTAGGAGAAAATGCAACTCAAATTGGCTTAAACAAAAGTAAACATAAACAAAAGTAAATGTATAGAAAGAGATCTGGAAGGATATATACCTACCAGAGAACTGTGGTTACTTATAGAAACTGAGGGAGGGGATAGGGATCAGATAAGACAGCCAAAATGTCCTTTATTTAATTTTACAACTTTATAATCTTAAGGCTAAATGACTTTCTTTTTTTACAAGAAGAGAATGTTCTCATAAGATTTTATAAGATAATGTATTCATGCATCCTTCAGGTAATTAAAAAACAAGACTTAGCCAGATGCTGTAGCTCAAGCCTGTATTCCCAGCACTTTGGGAGTTTGAGGCAAGAGGATTGCCTGAGTCCAGGGGTTTAAGACCAGCCTGGGCAACTTGGTGAGAACACGTCTCTATAATAAATAAATAAAAAATTAGTCAGGCGTGGTGGCATATGCCTATAGTTCCAGCTACTTGGAAGGCTGAGGTGGAAGGATCGCCTGAGCCCTGCAGTTGAGACTGTGGTGGTCATGAGCATGCCACTGCACTCCAACCTGGAAGACAGAGTGAGACTCCAACTCAAAAAAAAAAAAAAAAAAAGGGAAGGTAAGGAGTGATGGTTCAAGCCTGTAAATCCCAAGAACTTTGGGAGACTGAGGTGAGAGGATTGCCTGAGCTCAGAGGTTTGAGACCAGCCTGAGCAAGTTGGTGAGATCTCATTTCTACAATAAATTTTTAAAAAAATAATAAGCCACGTGTGGTAGCACATGCCTGTAGTTCCAGCTACTTGGAAGGATGAGGTGGAAGGATCGCCTAAGGCCAGCAGGTCGTGGCTGTGGTGCTGAACGTGTGCCACAGGACTCCAGCCTGGGCGACGGAGTGAGACTCCAACTCAAACAAAACAAAACTTTATCAGCAGCCCCAAGAGCTTTTGGGGCATTCTAAGGTATTTAAATATTACCCCCCCATTCAAATGAACAGTACAAGCCAATCTCACTGGAATTCTCTTTGTTCATGCAGGTTGCTCTGTCTGGCATTTGCTGGGCATCCATGGACTGGTGTTTCTAACAAAGGTGACTTTATGATGGTTTAAGAATTGAACAGATTTCTGTACAGGGTGAAGGGTTTCAAGTTATGTCTTCTTGGTATAAGCTCTGTTTTATGAATATAAACCTATTTTCGTTGTCATTTAAAAAAATCCAATAGGTTTCTGGATACTATAAAGATGTTGAATACAGTTGTAATTATGTATATCCCATTGTGTTTTATTTCAAGGTGAGAGTTTTGTTATACTTTATAAAAGATATTTTCCTGTTCAGACCTCCGGGCTATTTTGGGATCTTCAAATAAATGCAATTCCCAGCAACTTTAATTTTTGGTATTTAAAAGGTTAATCATCTTTAAGTTAAATATAATGAGATGTTATTCGGCAGAAAGAATATGTTTTTCTCTTTTAACTTGTCTCAACTTCTGTATCTAATGTCTAAAAAGTTTAGAAAAAAGATGTGTGGTCATGTAAACATGTGGGGGAATTGTGACTAAAGCATTAAAAGTCACTTGCAAAACAAACAAATCCTTATGGCACAAAAGTATGACATCTAAATAAACTTAAATGTGTATACATTTTTAAAAACAAAACTTCTTTATAATTATAAAGCAACCCTAATTCCCACTTCAGTCAACCAAGTTAGAGAAGAAAGTGCCTGCTCATCAGGCTGGGGCAAAGAAAGTCATTCTTTCCACTGGAGAGCAGCGGTGGCGCTCAGGGCAGGGGCAGAGCCCTCCCAAGACATGGTCCAAAGGCCTGGGCCAGGATGGCTAGAGGTGCTGTGCCACATCTGCAGGAAATGGAATTCCGGGGGTGGTGTGGTTAAGAAAAAACCCTCCGGTTTTGATAGATCCACTTCTAAGTTTACCAAGAAAGTTTAGACCAAAGAAAGCATCATCCTCACCTCCCTCCACCCACTCTGCAATGACTTCAGAGAAGAGTTGTGAGAACCTAAAATGCTCCATCCCAGGAAAAAGAAGGACTTCCTTTGAGGTTAAGTTGTGAAATGACAAATACTACCACACCTAAGGAGGCCTTTCCAATCCCTGCTTCTGCCTCCAGAGTCTCAGCAGAGACTGGGGGAAAGGTGAGAACTTAATTAGGCTCTTAAAAGGAATAGATAAGGAAAGCTTTCATTGTCTCCTTTTATAGCTCAGTGACCTGTCATTAACTGAGATAGGTTCAGAGACAGGTTTATTTTTTTATTTTAATGTCAGGCCCAAGGAAGAACGATGTGAAAGGGAGGAACTTCTCTACATAATAATATGAGGTAGTAACTTTGTTATAAATGGGGAAAATTAAGGAGCAATTAGGAAAATATTTTTCTTCCTCCTTATGGGTTTAGATTATCCAGTCTGTGAGAATTAATGGGTGACTCTGTGTGTGTGTGTGTGTGTGTGTGTGTGTGTGTGTGTGTGTGTACTAACAGTTACTAAATGAACAACTGGAATAATGAAGAGGTAAGAGGAACATTCCTCAAATATCTGGAATTTGCTTACATATATATGTATATATATGTGTATATATATATTTGTGTGTGTATGTGTATATATATATATATAAAAATTTGTGTATTTATTCCAACATGTTTAAACTTCAGTCACCTTCAAAATACTCTCCATTAGATATAATACACCTATCGAGACACTTTTTCTACTGTTCAAAACAGTTTTTGAACTTGTCCATTTTGATGCTTTTTAGTGCTTCTAACATCTTTTATTTTTATTTTTATTTTTTTGGTTCACCTCTTTCACATCAGCAAAACTTTTCCCTCTGAGGACTTTTTTCATTGGAGAAACAAACAAACAAAAAAATCACTTAGGATGAGATTGGGTAAATAGGGAGAGTGGGGCACAGAGATCGTGCTGTTTTTTTGCTAAACTGCTGAACACTTAGTACGGTGTGAGTAGGTACATGGTCATGGTGGAAGAACCAATCACCTGCTTGCCACAACTCAGAATATTTCTTCCACAAACTGTGATGCAAATTTCTAAGAACTTCCAGATAAAAACTTTGGTTGACAGTTTGATCTGAAAAAACAAATTCCGAGTATACTACAAGAGGCCTGCCCTCCAAAAAATAATTCTCTGGTTTTTTGGGAGTCCAACCTCATATATCTACTTTACATAGTGACAAAAGAGAACTTGATAGGAATGTGCCCTGGAGTACCTACATCTACCTAGACAATCTTGTTGGAATTTGACAGTATTATTCCAGAATAGCATTATCTACTAGAACTTGCTACGATGACAGAAATATTGTATATCTGTACTATCCAATATATAGAAGCCACTAGCCAAATGTGGCTATGAACACTTGAAATATGGTTAAGGTAGCTGAGGGTTTTTAATGTCTAATTTTATTTAGTTTTAATTGGTTATATTTAATGAAACGGCCATATTTAATGAAATGGCTCATGACTACCGTACTGGACAGCAGCACAGTTCTAGATTGAATGTGTCCTATTTGTTTTGGGGCAGGGTTTGCCAAAGGGTAGGAGAAGGTGCACATTGGAAGTCGGGAGCAGAACACATGACTATAAGAAACAAAGTTTTCATGACAGATGAAGCTAGGAGCAAGTACTATGGCAACCTAAAATACCTTTGGCATCTCAAATCTTTTCAAGCATCTGTGGCATCCACAAAAACCTTGTACAAGTGATATATTCAGAAAAGCTCAAGGAAAGGTGTTAATCTAGTGAAATGGAGCGATATGAAACAGGTATAGCAAACTCAGAATAGTAGACCAGTGTGATCCTGCTGAGTTTGGGAAGCCTTCATCTTCATTCCCACTAGTGAAAAGCCCTACTTTGCCAAGTGGCTAAAGTAAACACCAGCTTGGGACCATAGTACACAGTGTCAAAACTTGACGTCCCTGTCTTCCATAGTGATGGGTTGAGGGAGGCTTCAATTTTCAAACCATGCTGTAATTGCTCCCAAGAAGCAGAGAAAAGTCATGACACTATAAGAAAAAGTTGAATTGCTTGGTATGTACCGTAGACTCAGGTCTGCAGCTGTAGTGGACCACAATTTCAAGGTAAATAAATCCAGTGTAAGGAATACTTAAAAAAAAAAAGGAAATTTGTGAAACCATGGCTGCAGCTATGTTTCCAGGGCAAAAAGCTTGCACTTTTTTGCAAAATACCTGTTTACCTGGTACTGAAAATGCAGTTTTTATGTGGGTAGAGGATTGCTATAAGAAAGGCACAAGTAGCCGGGCTCGGTGGCTCAGCCTGTAATTCCGCACTTTGGGAGGCTGAGGTGAGTGGATTGCCTGAGCCCGCGGGTTCACGACCCGC